>NC_081345.1:2272857-2320350 GCF_029784015.1 Lycium ferocissimum
CGAGTCTTAATGTTCTCCATACACGACCCGGATCGCTTGGAAAGTCCGAAGAGGTTTACGCATGTTAAATACTTATAACTCTCCGATGCTAACTCGGCGTAACCCGAGACTTGTTCGAATCTTCAGATGTTAATAAGCGTATGTATTCATCGAGTCCGATTTCATATGCATATGTTTCGCACTACTCGCTCGTGCGCGACTCAATGTGTCTTTTACTGAGTCCCGGGCCAGGGCATGTTATGATCTCGTGTATACGTCACGATACGATTCTGATTCACTGAGTCCCGGGCCAGGACATGTTCTCGTGCGCACTTCTCTGCATTATTCACCTAGTCCCTCGTACTTGCGGGCCGGGACACGTTATCTGTATGTGATTATGATGTGATGTTGTGGGGACGATGGCCAGGATGGCACATGATTATCATTCACCGAGACCCGCAGTAGAGGGCCGGGACACGTTATGTATACATGATTCTGATATGCATGATTTTATCTACCGAGTCCCTTAATAAAGGGCGGGACACGTTATTTGCATATATGACATCGATTCTCGCTATACATGATCCTATTCACCGAGTCCCTCATCGGAGGGCCGGGACACGTCATACACATATGAGATTTATGATTTTGACATGCATTCTGTATTCTGTCCGACATATGTCAACTTCTGAGCCTTCTGTACGTACTGTACTCTGTCCGATGTATGCCAGTATTTGTACGATTTGTATGTTCTGTATGTCGTCCGTTATATGATATCATCTGGGCACTCCAAACGTTCTGTACTCTGTCTGATATACGATATCATCTGAACATTCTGTACGTTTGATATTCCGTCCGATATATGATCGCATCTGAATGTTCTGTACTCCGTCTGACGTGTGACATCTCCGTGCGCTCTGTATTTTATGCACCTCTTCGGACTTGCGGTCTGTGAACGCAAAGTAAGCATTTTAGGTACTTTGGTTGACCATTTGTTTTTCTATACACTTTTGGCTTATGAAACAGGTATGTATGAGTTGTGTCTGAAAGGTATGTGTCTGTTACTCGGGGTTATAGGTATTTACTTGATAGTTCCGCTTTGTTTCGAGCTTATAGTTTTGTATATTTGTATTGCATGCCTTACGTACTCGGTACATTTTCCGTGCATCGACCCCCGTCTTCGGGGTGCGTTTCATGCCGCGTGTACTCCCGGATGGCCGATGTGATTATAGGAGACGTTCCAGCAGAGGTGGCAAGCTCCATCTTCCCCGGAGTACTGCCGAGTCAAAGTCTGTCTGATTTGTTTTTCTGGATCTGCGTTAGAGACTTTGCAGACAGCGTTGTGGGTATGGTATGTCAGTCTGTCAGCGGCTCCATCAAAGCGTACATGTCGATTTGTGTTATGTAACAAATTGTGTACAATTACGATTTTGTCAAATTTGAAAGCTCCATTATGTATCTGATGATTATTCAGTTTAGAGATTTGAAAAAAAAATTTATGGGTGCAATAGGAGTCTGTGGGTTCGCTCGGCTCCGGATATGGGGTCGGGTGCCCATCACGTCCCATCAGAATTGGGGCGTGACAAATTAGTTAGGACAAATTCTTCAATTTCTTGCACCAATTGCACTACTTCTTCTTCCTCAATTTGAATACTAAGGTTGCTGCCCCCTTGAACATGTAGAACACTTTTGGGATTGATAATTTTTTTTTTTTTAAGAAGCTTGGAGCTGGTCGTGAACAGTAGCAGCCATGGTCATGTGGTGCTTTCTCTCTCTACTCAACTTGGCTGAAAATGAAGAGCTTCTCTCTCCTAAATTCAACTTATGGAATGAAGAAAATGAGATATGAATCATCCTTAGGCTATATATATGCTGCCCATATTGGTGACATATGTCCAGCCACAATGACATGTGTCCCACTCAACCAAGTACCAATCAAATTCAGCCACATTTTGTGGGGCCCACTTAGTGGTCTAATTAAGCTAATTAATCACTAATCCCCACATAATAATCTAATCATGGTTAATTAATACCTAATCTCCACTAATATTTCTACACCAATTAAAATTTATAAACAATTCGTGCATTAATTAAAATCGGGGATTAAAAGTCCTTGTCTCATATCCCAAAAATAATCTTATCCTTGGACTTATGTCGACTAGCTTACGAATAATTCATCGTACAAAAATACGGGATATAACACATACAAAGCTTCATACGGAGCCATCTGAATACTGGAATGATAGCTATTGTTGTATGCAAACTCAATAAAGGGTAAGTGGTCATCCCAACTACCACCAAAATCTAGCACGCATGTTCGTAGCATATCCTCCACAGTCTGAATGGTACGCTCGGCTTGTCCATCAGTTTGCGGATGAAATGCCGTGCTGAACCTTACTTGAGTACCCAAACCTTCTTGGAAAGATTTTCAGAACTTGGCTGTAAATTGCGCTCCTCTGTCTGTAATAATTGATATCGGAATACCATGGATTCGCACAATCTCCTTGAGATACAACCTGGTATAATCTTCTGCTGAGTATGTGGTTCTGACAGGAAGAAAATGAGCTGCTTTTGTGAGTCTGTCCACGATCACCCATATGGAATCGTACTTGCCTCGGGAACGAGGTAATCCCACAATAAAATCCATATTGATCACTTCCCATTTCCAAGTAGGAATTTTCATTGCTTGCAATAATCCTCCTGGCTTTTGATGTTCGATCTTTACATGCTGGCAATTTGGGCATTGGGCGACACATTCTGCTATGTATCTTTTCATTCCATCCCACCAATATACCAACTTGAGATCATGATACATCTTTGTTGTTCCTGGATGAATAGAATACCGAGAATGATGGGCTTCTTGTCACACCCTTAATCCGATAGGGTGTGATGGGCACCCGACCCTTATTTAGGGCCGAGCGAACCCGCTGACTAACCTAATACTCATAACCTCGCTGGCTTTCAAATCATGACACAAATATACATAACAAAAATTTATCGAAGAATAATATGCTTTTTGCTTTTCTCAAATCAAATAAAATCTTGCAACATATGTAACTTATAACACAACGCATAATAATATACCCGCTTACATAGCCATTTACATAACCGACATCTAATACCCACAACACACTACTCGCAAAGTCTCTAACATAGAACAAACTGTCATAACATAATGCTCTGGCTCGGCAAAGACTCCGAAGGAACTGGAGCTCGCCAATCCCGCTGGAACATCTTCTAATAATATCCTCAGCTCATCTGGGTGTACCTGCGCGGCATGAAACGCAGCCCCCGAAGAAAGGGGGTCAGTACGGAATATGTACTGAGTATGTAAAGCATGAAATACAGTAAGCGGGATCATACTGAAGTAAAGAATACGGAAAATCATAAAATTTGCCTTCGAAAAGATTTATCATGCATATCAAAATCATATAATCATCAAGTATACATATAGCGTGTCCCGGCCCTCTAATGAGGGACTCGGTAGATAAAATCATATCATAATCGTATCATTATGTCATCGTACATATATATATTACCCGGCCCCCTAGTGGGGGACTCGGTGAGTAAAATCATATCATAGTCATGTATGCATGCAGATATACATATATATACATACCGTACCCGACCCTCTAGTGAGGGACTCGGTGAATAGCGTGTCCCGGCCCCGCTAGCAAGGGACTCGGTATGCCATCCTGGCCGCCATCTCCATCTCATCACATCATCACATCATCATATCATCATATATATATATATATATATATATATATATATAATAATGCGAGGAGTTGCACGAATGCGTGCCCGGCCCGGGACTCGGTGAAAGACATATTGAGCTTGCACGAGCGAGTAGTGAGAAACCGAATGCAAATAAAACATTTCCAAGACTCAATGAAGTAGTCCAAACGGAATGTCATTTGAAAGTCGGACAATAGTCATATCAAATATCTTTCGGAAACATAGCATACATCAAAACGTATTAACAAAACCATCGGGATCATAGTCATATTTAAACCATAGGGATCATAGTATTACGCCAATCCAACCCGAGTCCGCCTCGGAAGTTACAAACATATTCACTTTAGAACTTTCTACGAACAAATCGAAGCGATCCGAGCCTTTATGCGAAAGTTGCGGACGTTCGTAGTTTCGGAATCATTTATGAAACAAACCCTTTTTGAAACAAACTTTTATGCGATCTTTGAAATCCATTCATGCGAAAAACATAAAGACCATAATTTGGCTACATTAAGAATATGAATATCAAGAACAAATATGGATCATAAACATGCTCGGACCGCAAGAGTAGAGTTACCTCGTAATTCGTGTCATAACTTATTTTTAACTAAGACATGCCAAAGAAAGAAGGGGCGAGCTTTACATACCTTAGCCGCTCCCTAAGCTACTCCGAACTTACGTCTCGACTCCTCACGATCTACAATAACATCAATAGGCGTCGAACATTAGCCATAAACATCTAAGAATCCAATTCCAAACCATTACTTTTTCTACAGAAATTTCAGCAGCACTTCCCCTATAAAGTGGACATCCCCGAGAATTTAACTCGGCCAAATATTCAACAACAATACCAACAACCATATAAACGATATCAATAAGCAATTCCAAACGCATTCTAATATTAATAACTCCTTTCTACATAATTTGACGACGTTCATAAATATTCCATTCAACTACATATATCCAACTAATATCAACGATCGCATATTCAAATAACAATCCAAAACCTTTCTAACGTGATTCAAGAACATTTCCAACAATCCGCACAATATTTCAAAACAATCCAACAATATGCCATGGAACCCGAAATCTTCCAACTACATTAGGAACGTCAACAACACATTTCCTCCTTCCAAGTTCATAAACTATATCAACAATTCCATACGTTAGCATTATCATTTTCGTCAATACAAGAAATCATATTACAATCACATTATGTTCCAAATCAGCCCACAACAATTTAATCTTCAATTTGGATCATCAAACCTTCATTTTACATCATAAAATTCACAACGACGACAACCAAAATACTACATCACATTAGTCCATATACCTACACCAAATCAGCCCATTTTCGGCCAACACCACAACACACACATTCCATGGTTTTCATCCATTTTCTACACATTACAACAACACACCAACACGTTGAACACAATTAATTCATCACTCCAACACGATTCTACACATGCACGGCCAAACTATACCACACGGCTACCACTTCAACATCACAATTTCATGTATTTCATTTATTTCTACATACCACAACATGCGCAAATCATTCATAAGACATGAAGAATAAAATTGAACCATACCTTTTTTTCCACCTTGCTCTTTCTCGGCTAGAATCATGTTCATGGCACAAAAATGATTTTCTTGTTCCAACAACCACTTCACGTTAACGAGGGCCTTTCAATTAGTATGAGAACTAGAAGAAAATATTTTTCTCTTGATCATCACTCATGGACCATTTTCGGCCAGCTATGGCCGAATGGTTGCTCCCTTTTCTTTCTCCATGGTTCTTGAAATTTCTAAGGGTGATCATATGATAAAATGATCCCTTAGTCATCCTTTTAATTGCAAGTATTAAACTTCCATGTGGCCATGGCCCACATCACATGTGGCCGGCCACTTATGGTAATTTTTCATGAAATTTCCAAGTTCCCACAATTCATTTTTGGTCCAAAATTTCATGAAATATTAATTTCCATAATTTCACTTTTAACCCCCAATTCCTTAATATCTCCACCCAACAAAGTTCATAAGTAACTTATGTCTTAAAACAAAGTCGGAAAAAAATAACCTTGTCTTTAACTTGTCGCCACCAACTTAAAGATATTCCGACGTACAAAATGCGAGATATAACATCCTTCCCCCCTTTAGAACATTCGTCCTCGAATGTTCAACTAGTCGTATAGGGTCTTAAGGATCTCGAGGGGGGGGGGGTTCCCTTTACTATCATAACATGCACCCTCATTTACCAATCATATTTCTCTTTCTTTTCCTTCCCAGGTTCGCAAGTCATTTCCTTTCCATTATTATTCCGCCACGGTGCCTTAACGGAAGCTACGTCTTTTCTGTTTCCTTCTTGCCTTACAATTGGTGTAATAAGGTTCGGTGTATCTCGGGTTAAGCTCTTCCTTCTTGTCGAATCTGAATACGTTCTTCACGGATGATATCTTCAAGCATACCCATTCGCCAGTCTGGAATTCTAAGTGTCGATACCGATTGTCGTCATATGATTTCTGTCATTTCTGAGCTACTAATAGCCGTTCCCTGCTTTAACCGTTATCGGCTGCTACCATTCTGGAAAAAAAAAACTGGCGTATAAATTCACTCCCTTTTTGTGGCCAACTAGTTCTGATCACTTGCCTAAATCGCCTTACAATCTCTCTTTACTCAACTTGCAGCATTCTAGGCACATTATCTCGTGTCCTTTCTTTGTTTTCACTTCGAACTCTTTTATCGTTCCCTTGCTCAGACCTTGCTTTTAATTTGCCGGTCACACATGATGTTGTAATCTTTACCCAAATGTACGAAGGGGGTCAAATTATTCTAAGAACTGCCTCAACGTAGCTTCGCTACCCTTATGTTTCACTTTATCCTTGCCTCTCTTCTCCTACCACCAGCGTCGGAATACATTTTTGGTTCAACCATAAGCATGTCCTATTCGTTCCCAGTACTAGTTCCACCTCGATACTTTATCTCAAACCATCCTAACATCTTTTCTTAATGCACCTAAAGTATTATCACCGTATTATTATTACCGACCCTAAACTTTTCTCGTTACGCATTCACTTGGCCTCACCTCCAGTGTATAAATATTCATAGGTAACCTGACTGCCCTTGCACGACCTGTATACTTAATCTTAGTTACGATCGTTCCTTCTCCTGGTTCGTACTATTCCACATCTTACTCCCGTGGTCACATTTGCTAGGAGTCTACCTTGTCACACCCCTTTTCCCTGCTTTTCTTACTGTCTACCATAGGAAATTTTCTACTGCTAGCAACCATTCCATGGCCTACATCTTAACCTCTGATCCCGTATAGCCGTACCACCTTTCACAATGTTTCCGTAAGCTACTCGTTACTTTTCTCTGTCATATTCCCTCCTTAAGTCTCCATTTCTTAATATCATGTCATTCCGGATACTTACAATTAATTCTCAACGCCATCTCGATTATTGCCTTGACTTCTATGCTTTTGCTGCTGGCTTTTCGTTCTCTCTAGCTTGTCTTAGCAAGGAACTTTTCCTGCGGCCCACGCATTCGTATCCAGGACATTGTAGCGTCGATTGTCTTCGCCTTACACTTGTATCTCTCTCCCTCGCTTCCCCCCTTTAGGGGTGTAGTTATACTATCGCCCAATTCTACCTTGCCCTAAATCCGTATTTCCAATCTCAATTGAGCGGTACTGTTATTCCGGCATTTTGATCCTCTTGCCGTTCGTTTACTCGCTTTCTTTCCTTTCCAAATATCGTTGTATTAGGACTTCCTGAGCTTAACTTGTGATGAAAACAGCATCAACTTGCCTTGTAACATTTGCATTCTATATATATTTTTTCCACTTGAACCTCGTTGCTCTGTCCGGTTAATTCCTTCCATATGCCGCCACATTGATTACCGGAATACATATATCCGCTGATCTAATCATGTGCAGGATATCCTGTGCGTACCTATGTACACATATAATCTCTACTATCTTGCTTACAAGATATCTTCAAACACTATTCCAATTCTCCCCAATCCTGGAGCTGCGATGTACCCTTTTTCCTCTTTATCGATCTAATTCGCCCCGTTCTGCGCGATCCCTTAAGGTTTCTGCTCACTCCGCAAACTCTTAATTCATCCTTAAGTCACCCCAACTCCTCATTTGCTTCTTGCGTCTGAGTTTGTAGAACTTTCAAAAAACTTCCCAGGGGGTCACCCATCCCAGGATTTCTCTCGCTTCAAAGACGCTTAACTTTGAAACCTCGATGAAATACGATGCCTTAACGCTCGTGTAATCGCATCCACCTCATCGCATGACCTCCATCACGTGATCTGGAGTAAGTCGAAGTCTTAACGGATTTCGAAGCGCTCTTATAGCATAATTACTATTTTACCCCTCCTTTGGTCCTCGGTATTCGCCGTCCACCTGCGGATATAATTACTTTTCGTTCTAGGCTTCCAAATTCTCGATGGCGATGAACACACCCCGACCGCCGTTACTTATAAATCCCCAGTTACCGGCCTTTGGATTTCTGCTCTCATTTTACCTCATTCTTCGTCCTCTCTATATTCGAGTCTTTTACTGTCTCGTCACTTCTGACACCTGGATTCTTAATTACGCGTGTCATGGTCTATTACTATACCGTTGTCTCACTCCCTTCTTATTTCTTTCTTCCGATTACCCTTTCTCTCTTACTCTCACTATCATTTCTACTGTTATATAACCCTTATTCCAGATTTCCCTTACAGAACCTGATAAGTTTCGCTTATTCGCTCTATAGCTCACTTTTCCGTTTCACACTTGCCGTTATATTCCAGCTACATAGATCACATCGTAGCTTTGGCCACTTTCTCGCTAGGCTTTACTTATTTCATAACAATCTTCGTCATGCTCGCATTATATCTTATTCATGATCGACCCTACAATGTGCCACTTCGTAACCCTTTTTCTTTTCTAGCCAACTTTATCTTTAATATTTCCCAACTGTCTTATCCATCACGATTCTTTTCCTCCGTACTCTTGTCTTAATCGTACTATTACTTCTTTTACTATCAACTCGTCGTAATTCATCCCTACTTGTTAATTCGGTTAGCACCTTAAATAACACTCCGTCACAACTTACCAAATTTTCTGGATCACCGTTAGGGCTACAAGTCTTTCCCAAATTCCTTTCACCGAGTCGATATCGAATTTCTAATTACCATTATACCCAATTCAACAATTAACTTCTTTCTCGGTGTCGGCCATACTCGTAACTTAGTCAAATTTTTATCATTACTATTGGCTCGACCTTTCCAGACATACCACAAGCCTATACCTCGTTTTCACTTTATTTCTGGGAAAATTTCGGCAGAGTTTCCTCTGTAACTGTTACTATCTCAAACCTGTACACAGGAAATACCAACAATGCCTCACAGGGCCAACATATATATATGCATATCATATCATATCACGGCCTCACAGGGCTCCCAACATCATGAACAGTACAAAAATAATAGTAAACATATCTTGTATGCCCAACTCAATCAGCACCTGTCACACTTTCTTGTTTACTTTCCCTTTTTGATCTCAACTTGTATTTTAATCGTACTTTAATATCTTACCTGACATATGCCTTGCATACCTTCGCTTACCTGCGTACTTCGTAACTTCCAACATCGTTAATCGCTTTCTTCTGTCGATACCTTTCTCCTACTGCAATCAAAAGTTAGCGGAAGAAATCCCATTTCCTATGACTTGGCTCTATCGCACGATCTTAGATGTCAAAGAAGAGTAACCATCCTAGATGCCCCGTAGCCTCCTGTTTATAAATGTGGCGCGCTTCACACCCTAAACAGGACTCTACCGGACACGACTTTGCAGACAACCCCCTAGGACGAACCGCTCTGAAACCAATTTGTCACACCCTTAATCTGATAGGGTGTGATGGGCACCCGACCCTTATTTAGGGCCGAGCGAACCCGCTGACTAACCTAATACTCATAACCTCGCTGGCTTTCAAATCATGACACAAATATACATAACAAAAATTTATCGAAGAATAATATGCTTTTTGCTTTTCTCAAATCAAATAAAATCTTGCAACATATGTAACTTATAACACAACGCATAATAATATACCGGCTTACATAGCCATTTACATAACCGACATCTAATACCCACAACACTGTCTGCAAAGTCTCTAACATAGAACAAACTGTCATAACATAATGCTCTGGCTCGGCAAAGACTCCGAAGGAACTGGAGCTCGCCAATCCCGCTGGAACATCTTCTAATAATATCCTCATCTCATCTAGGTGTACCTGCGCGGCATGAAACGCAGCCCCCGAAGAAAGGGGAGGGGGGGGGGGTCAGTACGGAATATGTACTGAGTATGTAAAGCATGAAATACAGTAAGCGGGATCATACTGAAGTAAAGAATACGGAAAATCATAAAATTTGCCTTCGAAAAGATTTATCATGCATATCAAAATCACATAATCATTAGGTATACATATAGCGTGTCCCGGCCCTCTAATGAGGGACTCGGTAGATAAAATCATATCATAATCGTATCATTATGTCATCGTACATATATACCGTACCAGGCCCCCTAGTGGGGGGACTCGGTGAGTAAAATCATATCATAGTCATGTATGCATGTAGATATACATATATATACATACCGTACCCGGCCCTCTAGTGAGGGACTCGGTGAATAGCGTGTCCCGGCCCCGCTAGCAAGGGACTCGATATGTCATCCTGGCCGCCATCTCCATCTCATCACATCATCACATCATCATATCATCATATATATATATATATATATAGCGTACCCGGCCCTCTAGTGAGGGACTCGGTGAATAATGCAGAGGAGTTGCACGAATGCGTACCCGGCCCGGGACTCGGTGAAAGACATATTGAGCTTGCACGAGCAGAGTAGTGAGAAACCGAATGCAAATAAAACATTTCCAAGACTCAATGAAGTAGTCCAAACGGAATGTCATTTGAAAGTCGGACAATAGTCATATCAAATATCTTTCGAAAACATAGCATACATCAAAACGTATTAACAAAACCATCGGGATCATAGTCATATTTAAACCATAGGGATCATAGTATTACGCCAATCCAACCCGAGTCCGCCTCGGAAGTTACAAACATTATTCACTTTAGAACTTTCTACGAACAAATCGAAGCGATCCGAGCCTTTATGCGAAAGTTGCGGACGTTCGTAGTTTCGGAATCATTTATGAAACAAACCCTTTTTGAAACAAACTTTTATGCAGTCTTTGAAATCCATTCATGCGAAAAACATAAAGACCATAATTTGGCTACATCAAGAATATGAATATCAAGAACAAATATGGATCATAAACATGCTCGGACCGCAAGAGTAGAGTTACCTCGTAATTCGTGTCATAACTTATTTTTAACTAAGACATGCCAAAGAAAGAAGGGCGAGCTTTACATACCTTAGCCGCTCCCTAAGCTACTCCGAACTTACGTCTCGACTCCTCACGATCTACAATAACATCAATAGGCGTCGAACATTAGCCATAAACATCTAAGAATCCAATTCCAAACCATTACTTTTTCTACGTAAATTTCAAAAGACTTCCCCTATAAATTGGACATCCCCGAGAATTTAACTCGGCCAAATATTCAACAACAATACCAACAACCATATAAACGATATCAATAAGCAATTCCAAACGCATTCTAATATTAATAACTCCTTTCTACATAATTTGACGACGTTCATAAATATTCCATTCAACTACATATATCCAACTAATATCAACGATCGCATATTCAAATAACAATCCAAAACCTTTCTAACGCGATTCAAGAACATTTCCAACAATCCGCACAATATTTCAAAACAATCCAACAATATGCCATGGAACCCGAAATCTTCCAACTACATTAGGAACGTCAACAACACATTTCCTCCTTCCAAGTTCATAAACTATATCAACAATTCCATACGTTAGCATTATCATTTTCGTCAATACAAGAAATCATATTACAATCACATTATGTTCCAAATCAGCCCACAACAATTTAATCTTCAATTTGGATCATCAAACCTTCATTTTACATCATAAAATTCACAACGACGACAACCAAAATACTACATCACATTAGACCATATACCTACCCCAAATCAGCCCATTTTCGGCCAACACCACAGCACACACATTCCATGGTTTTCATCCATTTTCTACACATTACAACAACACACCAACACGTTGAACACAATTAATTCATCACTCCAACACGATTCTACACATGCACGGCCAAACTATACCACACGGCTACCACTTCAACATCACAATTTCATGTATTTCATTTATTTCTACATACCACAACATGCGCAAATCATTCATAAGACATGAAGAATAAAATTGAACCATACTTTTTTTTTCCACCTTGCTCTTTCTCGGCTAGAATCATGTTCATGGCACAAAAATGATTTTCTTGTTCCAACAACCACTTCACGTTAACGAGGGCCTTTCAATTAGTATGAGAACTAGAAGAAAATATTTTTCTCTTGATCATCACTCATGGACCATTTTCGGCCAGCTACGGCCGAATGGTTGCTCCCTTTTCTTTCTCCATGGTTCTTGAAATTTCTAAGGGTGATCATATGATAAAATGATCCCTTTGTTATAGCCCGTATTTCGTGCGCTCGGACATTTCGAAGAAGTCGTGGAATGTGGAAGGTGAGATCGTTTTTCAAAACTATTTTAATGCGCAAGTGGGTTATTAATATTATTTAAGAACATTGTTGATATGGAATATTGAGAAAGGCTAAGGGTAAGAAGGAAAAATTCGCAAGGGAGTTCATGGTAAATTCGTGGAAAGGCTAGGGGTAAAATGGTAATTTCACAAGGCCTTCATAAAAGGCCATGTTGGCTGAAAAAAAAAAAAAAAAAAAGAAGGAGGAATTATGCATGGGGTCAAAGCTTGCATGGCAAGAATAATTTGGTCATCTTTCGTCAAATTTCAAGAAAACTCTAGAAAAAGAAAATGGAAAGAAAAGAAGAAGAAATCTCTAGAGAGGGGCATGTGCCCCTCACATGCTTGAAGGAGCCATGTATATATATGACATATTAGTCATATTTCATACAATACTCTAGAAATTTGGAGAGAGGAAAACAAAGAGAAAGGAGAGAAAATAACCTCAAGGCCATTCGGCCATGGAGGAAGCAAGAAGGTGTTCAAGAATAATTATTTTTCTTCTTGTATTACCACTAATTTGGAGGTCCTAAGTAACATGGAGTGATTGTGGGAAGAAATAGAGCATTCATTGGGCAAGTTGGAGCCTAGCCGAGGTGAAGAAAGGTATGTATTCAATCTCCTTTACATATATTAAAGATGATTCATGCATGTTGGAGTATGTAGAAACCAATGAAATTCATGGAAGTGGGAAAAACATGTTGTGGCCGTGAGTTGTACATGGTATATATGGCCGTGTGTGTTGATGAATTATGAAGGAATGGTGAGAAAGTTTTATTTAGTAATTTGGTTGTTATCATAATGTATAGAAATAAATGAAAATTCATGAAAATCTATGTGTTATTGTTGTGGCCGAGAATGGTGTTGTTTGGTAAGTTATGATGAATTAATTTCATTTGATGTTCTAGTTGATGTCGTTGTGGATTCCATGATGAAAAATGAGAATTCAATGGCTAGAAAGGAAGATGAGATTGTTTGTAGATTATGGAAGGAGTTAGTGCGATGTTAGTGTGATTTCTTGTATTTGCATGAATGATATTGTTGATGTGTTGTAGTTATTCTTGTTGAATTTGAAGGAATTTGGGTAGTGTATGTGTTATGCGAATTGAATCGAATAGAATGGAGTTAAATTGAATATGAATGGAATATTGTTGGTAAGATTGTTGGTATTGCTGACAGTTTGGCCGGGTTAAATTCCCGGGATTGTTGTTGATTAAAATTGGCCAAGTTGAACTTGGTGGGATGGAGTATTTACAGGGGAAATGCTGCCGAAATTTCGGTAGCCAAGTGTTATTTTAAGAATCCAATTCTAAATGCTCTAATCAAGTTTTGGTAAACATGACCAAATTGTAGATTTTGGCGAATTTGGAGCTTGAATTTGGAACAGCATAAGGAGCGGAAAGAGGTATGTAAGACTTCACCCTTCTTTCTATGGCATGTCTTAGACGTACTAAGTTGGATACGGGCCTCGGGGACCATTCCTTTTCTCGAAATCCAAGACTGAAATTCGCTACTATTCATTCAGTAGAATTGAACTAGAAATGGGGCGAAATGTTGGAAAACTTCTTAGACCTCTAGAACTGGCATAAATGAGACCCGATTACTTTAAAACTCTCATAAGTAATGTCATGAGACGTATTACACGTAAATTGTGTGCGCCGCCTCATTTGACCTGAGGTGGGCCCATTGTTCCCGGACTTTCCCTATTACTCATTTGGCTTGTCTTGGAGTGGAATCCTAAGGAAACTTCTGATCCTTGTCCCGATTATTAAACGATAGGTACAACGCTATCCTAATGTAAATATGTCTATGATGACCATGACGACGATAATGCTAAGAAAGAACGTATGTCCATGATAAGTACGACAAAGATGATTCCTTGGCTAAGGTGAAGAATATGATCTTATAATGATAACGATGGAGTTGAAAATGAGAAAATGCCTACGATAGATATGTTTTGCTATGAAAATGAAAATATGGAAATGTTAAACGATTTCTTTATATCTCAACTCTATTATAGGGAATGACTGCCATAAAGGTTCTAAGTAGAGGAAACTATACCTTATGACCCTATTCGATGTTTTTCTCATAATGACACCTTTTATTGGTGATCTTGCCTTATGATACATGTATATGTGCATGGAATGTATATGTATATGTATATGTATATGTATATGTAAATGTATATGTGGGGAAGAGGGAAGGGCAACTGTGTCCACCTGATTCAGCTGGCTTATCATCCCGGACGCGGGATGCCCGGACGCGGATATGGGAGAGCCGGAAACGGCGTCGTATATGTGATATATATTATATGTTGGGACACCGTTGGGGATGGGGGTGGGAGAGCCGATGTACTCGGCGTACGTGAACGCAAGTAAAGAACACCGTTTTACGAAATGTTCTATTTTCTGTATATGTCATATGTATAATATGTTGGGACACTGTTGGGGATGGGGGGTGGGAGAGCCGATGTACTCGGCGTCTGTGAATGTAAGTAAAGGACACCGTTCTCCGAAATGTTCTGTTCCCTGTATATGCAAATAAGAAGTACCGTTTTCTGGGAAGAAACTAAGCAGGCATGGCATCCGCCTGAAAGGCACTCACACGTACAGGTTATATCTAACCCAGATAAGCTCCACATGTTTGTACCGTTATTATTCATACTGCATATGCCTTTATCATATTACTATTCATGTCTTACATACTCAGTACAATGCTCGTACTGACCCCTCTTCTTCGGGGGCTGCGTTCATGCCGCGCAGGTACACCCGCACGGGTTGAAGTTAATACGAAGACGTTCCAAAGTTGGCAAGCTCCATTTGGCCCGGAGTGTAGCCGAGTCGAGTACACGCGCCAGATTTCGATTACGTTAGAGACTTTGCGGACGGTCGTGGGTACCGAAGTCGGTCACCGTCGGGGCTCCATAGGCCAATGTGCCAGTTATATTATGATATGAGTTTTATTCAGTCACAAATTCGATTTGCTTGAAAAACAACAGAAAGAAGATTTTAGCGAGCCTTGTCATGTATATCCGACTTAGAAAAAAAAAAATTACGCATGGAATAAGAGTCAGAGGGTTCGCTCGGCCCTAGGTAAGGGTCGGGTGCCCATCACACCCTGATCAAGATTGGGGTGTGACAAAGTGGTATCAGAGCAGGTCGGTCCAAGGGTTGTCTGCAAAGTCGTGTCCAGTAGAGTCCTGTTTATGGTGTGAAGCCGGCCATATTTATAAACAGGAGGCTGCGGGGCATCTAGGAATGGTTGACCATCTTTCTGTCTCAGATCGTGCGATAGAGCCAAGTCATAGGAAATAAGATTCCTTATACTAATCGTCAATTTTCGCAGACGCTCATTAATGACGAAAGAAGACAAGTGCCGAGATGGCAAGTTACACAGGTAAGCTTGGATGATTGTTCTGTTACCTGAACTGGAAGTACTGGATGGCTGGAATATGTCATACAGCCGTATGTTCTGTAAAGTATCAATGATAATTGTTACGTACGTACTATGAATAATAGGAATGGTAAAAGAGATTCGCCAAAATGAATACGCCCAACGGAAAAAGCAAGGAAAGGAAATACATGAATGTACCAAAAGTGAGATGTGTTGTTTCGGAAATACTACGGATTTGGGTGTGGCGACGAAGGTGTGATCGCCACCCTCGAGAATCTGGGAATCCAAGACAAAGGATAGTAAGGCACCGGAGTGAAAAGTAAACACCGGGAGTTAAAAGGGCAAAAAGGTAATTGTAAGAGAAAGGGCGTATTGCGAAAATGTCCCGGAAGCTATAAAGTTTCGAGTGGCTCTAGACCGAGGTAATAAAAGGGTATATGAGGAAGTAGATGTGAAAATATCGCGTTAAGGCATCGAATTTCAGTAAAGTTTTTGGGTTAAGCGTGCTCAGGTGGGAGCAATCCTATGATGGGTGACCCCCTGGGAAGTTGACAAGAAATTTTGTAAATTGAGACATAAGAGACAAATGAAAAGTTAGGGTAGCCTAAGGAAAATTAAAGTATATGGGATAGCTGAAAACCTCAAGAGGACGCGTAAGACGAGGCGAATTGGCTCGGTAAAAGACGGGGAGTACAACACAACCCTAGAATTAGGATAGGTTTGAACAAAGGGTTGGAAGTAGTACTCAGGGAGAAGTTCTTTGGTAAAAATATATATATATGAACGCGTAGGGTATTCTCGCGTGTGGTTGTATTGAAGGATTTTGTGCCAAGAACAAAAGTAGCGGCACGCTTGAGATATGAACGCACGATTCACACCAACGCGTAGTTAAGAAAGAACAACGAACAAGCGAACTAAGGGAGAGAAAGGACAAGTAGTGAATGAAAATGTGGACGAGGGGATAACATAGACGGAAGAGAAAAACTTAGGATAAAAAGTTTCTGAGATGTCAGGCACGGAGTTAGAAGGAAGATGAGAGGCAAGGTATAAATGGAGACTTTATAAAAAGGTTGTCGGTATAAGGATCCCCTTAAAGGGGGGGAGATCATATTAGAAAGAGAAGAACTCACGAAAGGCCAAATGGTTTCATTACGATAATAAGAGACGGGCGTGAAGGAAAGGGTAGCTATAAAAGGGGACCCCCCCCCCCCCCCCGAAAATACTACGAGGCTTTACAAGGTCAGTTGAACATTCGAGGACGAATGTTCTAAAGGGGGGGAGGATGTTATAGCCCGTATTTCGTGCGCTCGGACATTTCGAAGAAGTCGTGGAATGTGGAAGGTGAGATCGTTTTTCAAAACTATTTTAATGCGCAAGTGGGTTATTAATATTATTTAAGAACATTGTTGATATGGAATATTGAGAAAGGCTAAGGGTAAGAAGGAAAAATTCGCAAGGAGTTCATGGTAAATTCGTGGAAAGGCTAGGGGTAAAATGGTAATTTCACAAGGCCTTCATAAAAGGCCATGTTGGCTGAAAAAAAAAAAAAAAGGAGAAAGAAGGAGGAATTATGCATGGGGTCAAAGCTTGCATGGCAAGAATAATTTGGTCATCTTTTGTCAAATTTCAAGAAAACTCTAGAAAAAGAAAATGGAAAGAAAAGAAGAAGAAATCTCTAGAGAGGGGCATGTGCCCCTCACATGCTTGAAGGAGCCATGTATATATATGACATATTAGTCATATTTCATACAATACTCTAGAAATTTGGAGAGAGGAAAACAAAGAGAAAGGAGAGAAAATAACCTCAAGGCCATTCGGCCATGGAGGAAGCAAGAAGGTGTTCAAGAATAATTATTTTTCTTCTTGTATTACCACTAATTTGGAGGTCCTAAGTAACATGGAGTGATTGTGGGAAGAAATAGAGCATTCATTGGGCAAGTTGGAGCCTAGCCGAGGTGAAGAAAGGTATGTATTCAATCTCCTTTACATATATTAAAGATGATTCATGCATGTTGGAGTATGTAGAAACCAATGAAATTCATGGAAGTGGGAAAAACATGTTGTGGCCGTGAGTTGTACATGGTATATATGGCCGTGTGTGTTGATGAATTATGAAGGAATGGTGAGAAAGTTTTATTTAGTAATTTGGTTGTTATCATAATGTATAGAAATAAATGAAAATTCATGAAAATCTATGTGTTATTGTTGTGGCCGAGAATGGTGTTGTTTGGTAAGTTATGATGAATTAATTTCATTTGATGTTCTAGTTGATGTCGTTGTGGATTCCATGATGAAAAATGAGAATTCAATGGCTAGAAAGGAAGATGAGATTGTTTGTAGATTATGGAAGGAGTTAGTGCGATGTTAGTGTGATTTCTTGTATTTGCATGAATGATATTGTTGATGTGTTGTAGTTATTCTTGTTGAATTTGAAGGAATTTGGGTAGTGTATGTGTTATGCGAATTGAATCGAATAGAATGGAGTTAAATTGAATATGAATGGAATATTGTTGGTAAGATTGTTGGTATTGCTGACAGTTTGGCGAAGTTGGGTTAAATTCAGGGATTGTTGTTGATTAAAATTGGCCAAGTTGAACTTGGTGGGATGGAGTATTTACAGGGGAAATGCTGCCGGAATTTCGGTAGCCAAGTGTTATTTTAAGAATCCAATTCTAAATGCTCTAATCAAGTTTTGGTAAACATGACCAAATTGTAGATTTTGGCGAATTTGGAGCTTGAATTTGGAACAAGATAAGGAGCGGAAAGAGGTATGTAAGACTTCACCCTTCTTTCTATGGCATGTCTTAGACGTACTAAGTTGGATACGGGCCTCGGGGACCATTCCTTTTCTCGAAATCCAAGACTGAAATTCGCTACTATTCATTCAGTAGAATTGAACTAGAAATGGGGCGAAATGTTGGAAAACTTCTTAGACCTCTAGAACGGCATAAATGAGACCCGATTACTTTAAAACTCTCATAAGTAATGTCATGAGACGTATTACACGTAAATTGTGTGCGCCGCCTCATTTGACACGAGGTGGGCCCATTGTTCCGGACTTTCCCTATTACTCATTTGGCTTGTCTTGGAGTGGAATCCTAAGGAAACTTCTGATCCTTGTCCCGATTATTAAACGATAGGTACAACGCTATCCTAATGTAAATATGTCTATGATGACCATGACGACGATAATGCTAAGAAAGAACGTATGTCCATGATAAGTACGACAAAGATGATTCCTTGGCTAAGGTGAAGAATATGATCTTATAATGATAACGATGGAGTTGAAAATGAGAAAATGCCTACGATAGATATGTTTTGCTATGAAAATGAAAATATGGAAATGTTAAACGATTTCTTTATATCTCAACTCTATTATAGGGAATGACTGCCATAAAGGTTCTAAGTAGAGGAAACTATACCTTATGACCCTATTCGATGTTTTTCTCATAATGACACCTTTTATTGGTGATCTTGCCTTATGATACATGTATATGTGCATGGAATGTATATGTATATGTATATGTATATGTATATGTATATGTAAATGTATATGTGGGGAAGAGGGAAGGGCAACTGTGTCCACCTGATTCAGCTGGCTTATCATCCCGGACGCGGGATGCCCGGACGCGGGATATGGGAGAGCCGGAAACGGCGTCTGTATATGTGATATATATTATATGTTGGGACAACCGTTGGGGATGGGGGTGGGAGAGCCGATGTACTCGGCGTACGTGAACGCCTCGCGTTTTGTACATTTGAATATCCCGAGTTAATGACGAGAAGTTAAGGACAAGACTATGTTCTAAAATTATCTTAATGCATTAGTAGGTTATGAGCATTATTTACGGACGGTGGTAGTATGGAAATAATGAGAAAGGTTAAGGGTAAAAAGGAAAATTCGAAAAAGGGTTCATGGAAAATATTGCGGAGGACTAAGGGTAAAATGGGAATTTTGCAAAGTTCAAGAAAGTTCATGAAGGGGGCCATGTTGGCCGTGCACTACATGCCCTTATTTTTAATTAAAGGGGGCTAATTGTGAAGTATGAAAGTTGTGGACCAAGGCTTGTTTAATAAGACATTAGTCTTCCTTTAATTTTAAGAAAATTCAAGAATTCTCTAGAGAGGGATTATGTGGCCATGTTCTTATCTTGAGGGGCCAAATTAAAAAATAAGGAAAATGGGTGGAAGACAAGTATATATATAGGAAGTCATCTTTTGGTAAATTTGAAGAAAAACTCAAGAAAAGAAAAGAAAAGTCAAGAAAAAAGAAGAAAATTCTAGAGGAAGAAAAAAAAGAACATGAGTCCATACTTGAGGGACTAAGATGTAAATATGGAAAGGGTGGTGAAATATATATATATAAATATATGTGGTCATCTTTTAATTGAAGAGAGTGGAAGAGAAAGAAAGAGCAAGCAAAACAAAAAAAAGAAAGAAGAAGAGAAGGGGTTCGGCCAAACATGGCCTAGGAAGAGTGAAGGAGAAAAATTATTTTCTCCTAGTTTTCCTACTAAATGGAAGGTCCTCTACAACGTGGTATAATTGTTTCGGGAGATAGGCCATCCGTTTCGTCGTTTCCGCATTCTAGCCAAGTGAAGAAGTTGAAGGAAAAAGGTAAGAATCCAATCTTCTTATATGTATTATGGATGGTTATGCATGTTGTGATGTATAGAAATGAATGAAAAGTATGGAAGTGTTATGTGTTGTGTTGGCCGAAGGATGTGTTGTTATGTAGAAAAGATGAAATGATTTTATTTACTAGTTTGATGGTTGGGTTGTGAATTCTATAATGTAAAATGGATGAGGAACATGAGATCATGCATGTTAAAGTTGTAGCTATGTGTGTGGTGTGGTGGCCGAATGGCATATTGTTGTGTGGAGGTGATGAGTTAATTTTTATTTAGTAATTTAATTGTTGTGTTGTGGATTTCATGATGAAAAATGAGAACTTATGGGGTTAAAAATAAAGTTGTGTTTGTTTGTGGATTATGGAAGGAGTTAGTGTGACTTTGGTGTGGTTCCTTATAATTGCATGAATAATATTGTAAATGTGTGGTGGTTATATTTCATGAATATGGAAGAAAGGAAACGTCGTTGGATTATGTAAAAAGAGTTACTAATGTTGGAATGTATGTTGAATGGAATGTTAATGTTGTTGATCAGAATTGTTGGTATTGTTGATAGTTTGGCCGGGTTGAATTCCCGGATTGTTGTTGATTGAAATCGGCCAAGTTAAACTTGGTGGCATGGTATATTTACGGGGAAATGCTTTGCCGAAATTTCGGTAGCCAAGTGTCATTTGAAGGATCCGGTTCTAAATGCACTAATCAAGTTTTGGTAAACATGACCAAATTGTAGATTTTGACGAATTTGGAGCTTGAAATTGGAACGAAGATAAGGAGCGGAAAGAGGTATGTAAGACTTCACCCTTCTTTCTATGGCATGTCTTAGACGTACTAAGTTGGATACGGGCCTCGGGACCATTCCTTTTCTCGAAATTCAAGATTGAAATTCGCTACTATTCATTCAGTAAAATTGAACTAGAAATGGTGCGAAACGTTGGAAAACTTCTTAGACCTCTAGAACTTGCATAAATGAGACCCGATTACCTTAAAACTCTCATGAGTAATGCCATGAAACGTCTTACATGTAAATTGTGTGCGCCGCCTCATTTGACCCGAGGTGGGCCCATTGCTCTCGGATTTTCTCTATCGCTTCGTTTGACTTGTTTTGGAGTAGAATCCTAAGGAAACTTTTGATCCTCGTCCCGACTATCAAACGATGGGTACAGCACTACTCTAATGTAAAAATGTCTATGATGACCGTGATAACGATAATGCTAAGAAAGAACATACGTCCATGATAAGTACGACAAAGATGATTCCTTGACTAAGGTAAAGAATATGATCTTATAATGATAATGATGGGGTCAAAAATGAGAAAAACGTCTACGATAGATATGTTGACGATATGTTCTGCTATAAAAATGAAAATATGGAAATGTTAAACGATTTCTTGATATCTCAACCCTATTATAGGGAATGACCGCCATAAAGGTTCTAAGTAGATGAAACTATATCTTATGACCCTATTCGATGTTTTCTCATAATGACACTTTTCATTGGTAACCTCGCCTTATGATACACGTGTATGTGCATGAAAATGTATATGTAAGTGTATATGACACATGATATTGTTGAATGTATATGTATATGGGGAATGGGGAAGGGCAACTGTGTCCACCTGATTCAGCTGGCTTATCATCCCGGACGCGGGATGCCCGGACGCGGGATATATGGGAGAGCCGTACGCGGCGTCAGTTTATGTGATGTCTGATATATATACTATGATATACTTGGGACACTGTTGGGGAGGGGGGTGGGAGAGCCGATGAATTCGGCGTCTGTAAATGCGAGTAAAAAGCACTGTTTTCTGAAATGTTCTGTTTTCTGTATATGTGATATATGTAATATGTTGGGACACTGTTGGGGAGGGGGGTGGGAGAGCCGATGTACTCGGCGTCTGTGAATGTAAGTAAAGGACACCGTTCTCCGAAATGTTCGTTTTACGTATACGTAAATAAGAAGTACCGTTTTCTAGAAAGAAACTAAGCATGCATGGCATCCGCCGAAAGGCACTCACACGTACGGGTTATATCTAACCCAGATAAGCTCCATAAGTTTGTACCGTTATTATTCATACTACATATACCTTTATCATGTTACTATTCATGTCTTACATACTCAGTACAATGCTCGTACTGACCCCTCTTCTTCGGGGGCTGCGTCCATGCCGCGCAGGTACACCCAGATGGATTGAAGGTAATATAGAAGATGTTCCAGCGAAGTTGGCGAGCTCCATTTGGCCTGGAGTGTAGCCGAGTCAGAGTACACGTGCCAGGACTTCTGATTACAGTTAGAGACTTTGCAGACAGAGTCGTGGGTACTAGAAGTCAGTTTGTCAGTGGCTCCATAGGCCAAATGTGTCGGCTTGTATTACGATATAAGTTTTATACAGTTACATGTTTTATTTGATTTAAGAACAACAAAAGGATATTCCAATAAACTATTTATGTTTACTTGTCTTAGAGGTTTTAAAAAAAAAAAAAAAAAAAAAAATTGAACGTAAGAGTCGGAGGGTTCGCTCGGCTCCGGTTAGGGTCGGGTGCCCATCACACCCTAATCAAGATTGGGGTGTGACAAAGTGGTATCAGAGCAGGTCGGTCCAAGGGTTGTCTGCAAAGTCGTGTCCGGTAGAGTCCTGTTTATGGGTGTGAAGCCGGCCACATTTATAGACAGGAGGCTGCGGGGCATTTAGGAATGGTTGACCTTCTTTCTGTCATTAGATCGTGCGATAGAGCCAAGTCATAGGAAATAAGATCCCTTATACTAATCGTTGAATTCCGTAGGCGCCCAGTATCGGCGGAAAAAGGCGAATGATGATATGGAAAGTCAGAAAAGGTAAGATTGGACTGATATACTTGTTCTGTTACGTGGAGCTGGGCGCCAGACAGGAAATAGCTATACATGCAGGCGGAAGATGGACATCGGGAAAAGAAAAAGGGCAAAACGGTTATTGTAGAAGAAAGGACGTATTACGAGAATATCTCGAAAATTGTAAAGCTTTGATTGGCTTCAGATCGAGTAGTAAAGGCCATGTGAGAAAGCGGACGCAAAAATATCAGTGCTAAGGCACCGAATCTCACCAAAGTTTCGAGGTTAAGCGTGCTCAGGTGAGAGCAATTCTAGGATGGGTGACTCCCTAGGAAGTGAACCAAAAGTTCTACAAATTGAGATGCAAGGGACGAATGAGCAGTTAAGAGTAACCTAAGGGAAACAAGAATATATGGATGGATGGAGACCTTAAGAGGACGCGTAAGATGAGGTGGATTAGTTCGGAAAAGAGAGGCGAGAGAAGTGTGTCACAGCCCTAGAACTAGGATAGGCTTGAACAGAGTTTGGACGTATTTTGTGGGCTAGTTAGTAGTAATTGAATATATGTATATGTGAAGGTGTAGGATATCCCAAATATGATTGTATCGGTGGACATGTGAATCCCAGAGAACCAAAGTTACGGACAAAAGGCATTAATCGAGTAAGGGTACCGAAGTTCGAGTGATAGCAAGAGTAAATGGTACGAGTGTTGCAAAGTAAGCTGTTATTATTCCACTGTAGATTGAGATTGGGAATGAGGATATGAGACGAAGTATAAATGGATAATGGTATAGGTGCGCCCCAAAAGGGGGGAAGCGAGAGAGAAATGTAAGGATGAGATAAAGACGGTTGATACGGTAGTGTGTTTGATATGAACACTTGAGCTACTGAGGAGACCTCTCACTGAAGTGGATTAGTAAGGTCGGAAAAACCAACACCAAGTGGATAGAAGTTCGGTACTGTGAAAAGTTTGCACAGACTTGAATAATGTGACGCCAGAAAATGAGCGTATATGAAGAGAAAGAGTATAACAAAGAGAACGGTATGGGATAGCCTAAGAGCTAATATGAAAGATGGAAATAGTTTTGAAAAGGGAGTTTCCCCCGAGGTACTTATGAGACTCCGGACGACTAATTGAACATTCGAGGACGAATGTTCTAAAGGGGGGAAGGATGTTACACCTCGCGTTTTGTACATTTGAATATCCCGAGTTAATGACGAGAAGTTAAGGACAAGACTATGTTCTAAAATTATCTTAATGCATTAGTAGGTTATGAGCATTATTTACGGACGGTGGTAGTATGGAAATAATGAGAAAGGTTAAGGGTAAAAAGGAAAATTCGAAAAAGGGTTCATGGAAAATATTGCGGAGGACTAAGGGTAAAATGGGAATTTTGCAAAGTTCAAGAAAGTTCATGAAGGGGGCCATGTTGGCCGTGCACTACATGCCCTTATTTTTAATTAAAGGGGGCTAATTGTGAAGTATGAAAGTTGTGGACCAAAGCTTGTTTAATAAGACATTAGTCTTCCTTTAATTTTAAGAAAATTCAAGAATTCTCTAGAGAGGGATTATGTGGCCATGTTCTTATCTTGAGGGGCCAAATTAAAAATAAGGAAAATGGGTGGAAGACAAGTATATATATAGGAAGTCATCTTTTGGTAAATTTGAAGAAAAACTCAAGAAAAGAAAAGAAAAGTCAAGAAAAAAGAAGAAAATTCTAGAGGAAGAAAAAAAAAGAACATGAGTCCATACTTGAGGGACTAAGATGTAAATATGGAAAGGGTGGTGAAATATATATATATAAGATATGTGGTCATCTTTTAATTGAAGACAAGAGAAAGAAAGAGCAAGCAAAACAAAAAAAAAAAAAGAAGAAGAAGAGAGGGGTTCGGCCAAACATGGCCTAGGAAGAGTGAAGGAGAAAAATTATTTTCTCCTAGTTTTCCTACTAAATGGAAGGTCCTCTACAACGTGGTATAATTGTTTCGGGAGATAGGCCATCCGTTTCGTCGTTTCCGCATTCTAGCCAAGTGAAGAAGTTGAAGGAAAAAGGTAAGAATCCAATCTTCTTATATGTATTATGGATGGTTATGCATGTTGTGATGTATAGAAATGAATGAAAAGTATGGAAGTGTTATGTGTTGTGTTGGCCGAAGGATGTGTTGTTATGTAGAAAAGATGAAATGATTTTATTTACTAGTTTGATGGTTGGGTTGTGAATTCTATAATGTAAAATGGATGAGGAACATGAGATCATGCATGTTAAAGTTGTAGCTATGTGTGTGGTGTGGTGGCCGAATGGCATAGTGTTGTGTGGAGGTGATGAGTTAATTTTTTATTTAGTAATTTAATTGTTGTGTTGTGGATTTCATGATGAAAAATGAGAACTTATGGGGTTAAAAATAAAGTTGTGTTTGTTTGTGGATTATGGAAGGAGTTAGTGTGACTTTGGTGTGGTTCCTTATAATTGCATGAATAATATTGTAAATGTGTGGTGGTTATATTTCATGAATATGGAAGAAAGGAAACGTCGTTGGATTATGTAAAAAGAGTTACTAATGTTGGAATGTATGTTGAATGGAATGTTAATGTTGTTGATCGAAATTGTTGGTATTGTTGATAGTTTGGCCGGGTTGAATTCCCGGATTGTTGTTGATTGAAATCGGCCAAGTTAAACTTGGTGGCATGGTATATTTACGGGGGAAATCATGCCGAAATTTCGGTAGCCAAGTGTCATTTGAAGGATCCGGTTCTAAATGCACTAATCAAGTTTTGGTAAACATGACCAAATTGTAGATTTTGACGAATTTGGAGCTTGAAATTGGAACAACATAAGGAGCGGAAAGAGGTATGTAAGACTTCACCCTTCTTTCTATGGCATGTCTTAGACGTACTAAGTTGGATACGGGCCTCGGGGACCATTCCTTTTCTCGAAATTCAAGATTGAAAGTCGCTACTATTCATTCAGTAAAATTGAACTAGAAATGGTGCGAAACGTTGGAAAACTTCTTAGACCTCTAGAACTTGCATAAATGAGACCCGATTACCTTAAAACTCTCATGAGTAATGTCATGAAACGTCTTACATGTAAATTGTGTGCGCCGCCTCATTTGACCCGAGGTGGGCCCATTGCTCTCGGATTTTCTCTATCGCTTCGTTTGACTTGTTTTGGAGTAGAATCCTAAGGAAACTTTTGATCCTCGTCCCGAAGCTATCAAACGATGGGTACAGCACTACTCTAATGTAAAAATGTCTATGATGACCGTGATAACGATAATGCTAAGAAAGAACATACGTCCATGATAAGTACGACAAAGATGATTCCTTGACTAAGGTAAAGAATATGATCTTATAATGATAATGATGGGGTCAAAAATGAGAAAAACGTCTACGATAGATATGTTGACGATATGTTCTGCTATAAAAATGAAAATATGGAAATGTTAAACGATTTCTTGATATCTCAACCCTATTATAGGGAATGACCGCCATAAAGGTTCTAAGTAGATGAAACTATACCTTATGACCCTATTTGATGTTTTTTATAATGACACTTTTCATTGGTAACCTCGCCTTATGATACACGTGTATGTGCATGAAAATGTATATGTAAATGTATATGACACATGATATTGTTGAATGTATATGTATATGGGGAATGGGGAAGGGCAACTGTGTCCACCTGATTCAGCTGGCTTATCATCCCGGACGCGGGATGCCCGGACGCGGGATATATGGGAGAGCCTACGCGGCGTACGTTTATGTGATGTATGATATATATATATGATATACTTGGGACAACGTTGGGGAGGGGGGGGGTGGGAGAGCCGATGAATCGGCGTACGTAAATGCGAGTAAAAAGCACATTTTTTAAAATGTTGTTTTACGTATATGTGATATGTATAATATGTTGGGACACTGTTGGGGAGGGGGGTGGGAGAGCCGATGTACTCGGCGTCTGTGAATGTAAGTAAAGGACACCGTTCTCCGAAATGTTCTGTTTTCTGTATACGTAAATAAGAAGTACCGTTTTCTAGAAAGAAACTAAGCATGCATGGCATCCGCCTGAAAGGCACTCACACGTACAGGTTATATCTAACCCAGATAAGCTCCATAAGTTTGTACCGTTATTATTCATACTACATATACCTTTATCATGTTACTATTCATGTCTTACATACTCAGTACAATGCTCGTACTGACCCCTCTTCTTCGGGGGCTGCGTCCATGCCGCGCAGGTACACCCAGATGGATTGAAGGTAATATAGAAGATGTTCCAGCGAAGTTGGCGAGCTCCATTTGGCCTGGAGTGTAGCCGAGTCGGTATACACGTGCCAGGACTTCTGATTACAGTTAGAGACTTTGCAGACAGAGTCGTGGGTACTAGAAGTCAGTTTGTCAGTGGCTCCATAGGCCAAATGTGTCGGCTTGTATTACGATATAAGTTTTATACAGCTACAAATTTTATTTGATTTAAGAACAACAAAAGAGATATTTTAATAAGCTATTTATGTTTACTTGTCTTAGAGGTTTTAAAAAAAAAAAAAAAAAAAAAAAATTGAGTACGTAATAAGAGTCGGCGGGTTCGCTCGGCCCTTGCGAGGATCGGGTGCCCATCACACCCGAATCAAGATTGGGGTGTGACAAAGTGGTATCGAGCGGTCGGTCCAAGGGTTGTACGCAAAGTCGTGTCCCGGTAGAGTCCCGTTTATGGGTGTGAAGCCGGCCACATCTATAGACAGAGGCTACGGGGCATTTAGGAAATGTTGACCTTCTTTATGTCATTAGATCGTGCGATAGAGCCAAGTCATAGGAAATAAGATTCATCATATTAATCGTTGATTCCGTAGGCGCCCGATGTCGGCGGAAAAAGGCGAATGATGATATGGAAAGTCGAAAAAAGGTAAGATTGGACTGATATACTTGTTCGTTACGTGGAGGATCCGGCGCCGGACGGGGAAATAGCTATACATGCAGGCGGAAGATGGACATCGGGAAAAGAAAAAGGGCAAAACGGTCATTGTAGAAGAAAGGACGTATTACGAGAATATCTCGAAAATTGTAAAGCTTTGATTGGCTTCAGATCGAGTAGTAAAGGCCATGTGAGAAAGCGGACGCAAAAATATCAGTGCTAAGGCACCGAATCTCACCAAAGTTTCGAGGTTAAGCGTGCTCAGGTGAGAGCAATTCCATGATGGGTGACCCCAGGAAGTGAACCAAAAGCTCTACAAATTGAGATGCAAGGGACGAATGAGCAATTAAGAGTAACCTAAGGAAAACAAGAATATATGGATGGATGGAGACCTTAAGAGGACGTGTAAGATGAGGTGGATTAGTTCGGAAAAGAGACAGAAAGTGTGTCACAGCCCTAGAACTAGGATAGGCTTGAACGGTTTGGACGTATTTTGTGGGCTAGTTAGTAGTAATTGAATATATGTATATGTGAAGGTGTAGGATATCCCAAATATGATTGTATCGGTGGACATGTGAATCCCGGAACCAAAGTTACGGTACAAAAGGCATTAATCGAGTAAGGTACCGAAGTCCGAGTGACAGCAAGAGTAAATGGTATAAGTGTTGCAAAGTAAGCTGTTATTATTCCACTGTAGATTGAGATTGGGAATGAGGATATGAGACGAAGTATAAATGGATAATGGTATAGGTGCGCCCCAAAAGGGGGGAAGCAGGTGAGAGAAATGTAAGGATGAGATAAAGACAGTTGATACGGTAGTGTGTTTGATATGAACACTTGAGCTACGAGGAGACCTCTCATCGAAGTGGATTAGTAAGGTCGGAAAAACCAACACCAAGTGGATAGAAGTTCGGTAATGTGAAAAGTTTGCCTGGAACTTGAATAATGTGACGCCGAAAATGAGCGTATATGAAGAGAAAGAGTATAACAAAGAGAACGGTATGGGATAGCCTAAGAGCTAATATGAAAGATGGAAATAGTTTTGAAAAGGAGTTTCCCCGAGGTACTTATGAGACTCCGGACGACTAATTGAACATTCGAGGACGAATGTTCTAAAGGGGGAAGGATGTTACACCTCGCGTTTTGTACATTTGAATATCCCGAGTTAATGACGAGAAGTTAAGGACAAGACTATGTTCTAAAATTATCTTAATGCATTAGTAGGTTATGAGCATTATTTACGGACGGTGGTAGTATGGAAATAATGAGAAAGGTTAAGGGTAAAAAGGAAAATTCGAAAAAGGGTTCATGGAAAATATTGCGGAGGACTAAGGGTAAAATGGGAATTTTGCAAAGTTCAAGAAAGTTCATGAAGGGGGCCATGTTGGCGTGCACTACATGCCCTTATTTTTAATTAAAGGGGGCTAATTGTGAAGTATGAAAGTTGTGGACCAAAGCTTGTTTAATAAGACATTAGTCTTCCTTTAATTTTAAGAAAATTCAAGAATTCTCTAGAGAGGGATTATGTGGCCATGTTCTTATCTTGAGGGGCCAAATTAAAAATAAGGAAAATGGGTGGAAGACAAGTATATATATAGGAAGTCATCTTTTGGTAAATTTGAAGAAAAACTCAAGAAAAGAAAAGAAAAGTCAAGAAAAAAGAAGAAAATTCTAGAGGAAGAAAAAAATATATATAGTCCATACTTGATACTAAGATGTAAATATGGAAAGGGTATGAAATATATATATATATAATATATGTGGTCATCTTTTAATTGAAGAGAGTGGAAGAAAAGAAAGAGAAAAAAAAAAAAAAAAAAAAGAAGAAGAGAAGGGGTTCGGCCAAACATGGCCTAGGAAGAGTGAAGGAGAAAAATTATTTTCTCCTAGTTTTCCTACTAAATGGAAGGTCCTCTACAACGTGGTATAATTGTTTCGGGAGATAGGCCATCCGTTTCGTCGTTTCCGCATTCTAGCCAAGTGAAGAAGTTGAAGGAAAAAGGTAAGAATCCAATCTTCTTATATGTATTATGGATGGTTATGCATGTTGTGATGTATAGAAATGAATGAAAAGTATGGAAGTGTTATGTGTTGTGTTGGCCGAAGGATGTGTTGTTATGTAGAAAAGATGAAATGATTTTATTTACTAGTTTGATGGTTGGGTTGTGAATTCTATAATGTAAAATGGATGAGGAACATGAGATCATGCATGTTAAAGTTGTAGCTATGTGTGTGGTGTGGTGGCCGAATGGCATAGTGTTGTGTGGAGGTGATGAGTTAATTTTTTATTTAGTAATTTAATTGTTGTGTTGTGGATTTCATGATGAAAAATGAGAACTTATGGGGTTAAAAATAAAGTTGTGTTTGTTTGTGGATTATGGAAGGAGTTAGTGTGACTTTGGTGTGGTTCCTTATAATTGCATGAATAATATTGTAAATGTGTGGTGGTTATATTTCATGAATATGGAAGAAAGGAAACGTCGTTGGATTATGTAAAAAGAGTTACTAATGTTGGAATGTATGTTGAATGGAATGTTAATGTTGTTGATCGAAATTGTTGGTATTGTTGATAGTTTGGCCGGGTTGAATTCCCGGATTGTTGTTGATTGAAATCGGCCAAGTTAAACTTGGTGGCATGGTATATTTACGGGGAAATCTTTAAAAATTTCGGTAGCAAAGTGTCATTTGAAGGATCCGGTTCTAAATGCACTAATCAAGTTTTGGTAAACATGACCAAATTGTAGATTTTGACGAATTTGGAGCTTGAAATTGGAACAACATAAGGAGCGGAAAGAGGTATGTAAGACTTCACCCTTCTTTCTATGGCATGTCTTAGACGTACTAAGTTGGATACGGGCCTCGGGGACCATTCCTTTTCTCGAAATTCAAGATTGAAATTCGCTACTATTCATTCAGTAAAATTGAACTAGAAATGGTGCGAAACGTTGGAAAACTTCTTAGACCTCTAGAACTTGCATAAATGAGACCCGATTACCTTAAAACTCTCATGAAGTAATGTCATGAAACGTCTTACATGTAAATTGTGTGCGCCGCCTCATTTGACCCGAGGTGGGCCCATTGCTCTCGGATTTTCTCTATCGCTTCGTTTGACTTGTTTTGGAGTAGAATCCTAAGGAAACTTTTGATCCTCGTCCCGACTATCAAACGATGGGTACAGCACTACTCTAATGTAAAAATGTCTATGATGACCGTGATAACGATAATGCTAAGAAAGAACATACGTCCATGATAAGTACGACAAAGATGATTCCTTGACTAAGGTAAAGAATATGATCTTATAATGATAATGATGGGGTCAAAAATGAGAAAAACGTCTACGATAGATATGTTGACGATATGTTACCTATAAAAATGAAAATATGGAAATGTTAAACGATTTCTTGATATCTCAACCCTATTATAGGGAATGACTATTTTTTAAAGGTTCTAAGTAGATGAAACTATACCTTATGACCCTATTTGATGTTTTCTCATAATGACACTTTTCATTGGTAACCTCGCCTTATGATACACGTGTATGTGCATGAAAATGTATATGTAAGTGTATATGACACATGATATTGTTGAATGTATATGTATATGGGGAATGGGGAAGGGCAAGCGTGTCCACCCGATTCGGTGGCTTATCATCCGGACGCGGGATGCCGGACGCGGATATATGGGAGAGCCGTACGCGGCGTCTGTTTATGTGATGTATGATATATATAATATGATATACTTGGGACACTGTTGGGGAGGGGGGTGGGAGAGCCGATGAATTCGGCGTCTGTAAATGCGAGTAAAAAGCACTGTTTTCTGAAATGTTCTGTTTTCTGTATATGTGATATATGTAATATGTTGGGACACTTTGTTGGGGAGGGGGGGTGGGAGAGCCGATGTACTCGGCGTACGTGAATGTAAGTAAAGGACACCGTTCTCCGAAATGTTCGTTTTTCGTATACGTAAATAAGAAGTACCGTTTTCTAGAAAGAAACTAAGCATGCATGGCATCCGCACGAAAGGCACTCACGCGTACGGGTTATATCTAACCCGGATAAGCTCCATAAGTTTGTACCGTTATTATTCATACTACATATACCTTTATCATGTTACTATTCATGTCTTACATACTCGGTACAATGCTCGTGCGACCCTCTTCTTCGGGGGCTGCGTCCGTGCCGCGCGGTACACCCGGATGGATTGAAGGTAATATAGAAGATGTTCCAGCGAAGTTGGCGAGCTCCATTTGGCCTGGAGTGTAGCCGAGTCAGAGTACACGTGCCAGGACTTCTGATTACAGTTAGAGACTTTGCAGACAGAGTCGTGGGTACCAGAAGTCAGTTTGTCAGTGGCTCCATAGGCCAATGTGTCGGCTTGTATTACGATATAAGTTTTATACAGTTACATGTTTTATTTGATTTAAGAACAACAAAAGGATATTCCAATAAACTATTTATGTTTACTTGTCTTAGAGGTTTTAAAAAAAAAATTGAAAAAAAAATTGAGTACGTATAAGGAGTCGGCGGGTTCGCTCGGCCCTCCGGTTAGGGTCGGGTGCCCATCACACCCGAATCAAGATTGGGGTGTGACAAAGTGGTATCGAGCAGGTCGGTCCAAGGGTTGTCTGCAAAGTCGTGTCCGGTAGAGTCCTGTTTATGGGTGTGAAGCCGGCCACATCTATAGACAGGAGGCTACGGGGCATCTAGGAAATGTTGACCTTCTTTCTGTCATTAGATCGTGCGATAGCGCCAAGTCATAGGAAATGAGATCCCTTATACTAATTGTTGAATTCCGCAGGCGCCCAGTATCGGCGGAAAAAGGCGAATGATGATATGGAAAGTCAGAAAAGGTAAGATTGGACTGATATACTTGTTCTGTTACGTGGAGCTGGGCGCCAGACAGGAAATAGCTATACATGCAGGCGGAAGATGGACATCGGGAAAAGAAAAAGGGCAAAACGGTTATTGTAGAAGAAAGGACGTATTACGAGAATATCTCGGAAATTGTAAAGCTTTGATTGGCTTCAGATCGAGTAGTAAAGGCCATGTGAGAAAGCGGACGCAAAAATATCAGTGCTAAGGCACCGAATCTCACCAAAGTTTCGAGGTTAAGCGTGCTCAGGTGAGAGCAATTCCATGATGGGTGACCCCCTGGGAAGTGAACCAAAAGCTCTACAAATTGAGATGCAAGGGACGAATGAGCAATTAAGAGTAACCTAAGGAAAACAAGAATATATGGATGGATGGAGACCTTAAGAGGACGTGTAAGATGAGGTGGATTAGTTCGGAAAAGAGACAGAAAGTGTGTCACAGCCCTAGAACTAGGATAGGCTTGAACAGAGTTTGGACGTATTTTGTGGGCTAGTTAGTAGTAATTGAATATATGTATATGTGAAGGTGTAGGATATCCCAAATATGATTGTATCGGTGGACATGTGAATCCCAGCAACCAAAGTTACAGTACAAAAGGCATTAATCGAGTAAGGGTACCGAAGTTCGAGTGATAGCAAGAGTAAATGGTACGAGTGTTGCAAAGTAAGCTGTTATTATTCCACTGTAGATTGAGATTGGGAATGAGGATATGAGACGAAGTATAAATGGATAATGGTATAGGTGCGCCCCAAAGGGGGAAGCGAGGTGAGAGAAATGTAAGGATGAGATAAAGACGAGGTTGATACGGTAGTGTGTTTGATATGAACACTTGAGCTGCGAGGAGACCTCTCAAGTGGATTAGTAAGGTCGGAAAAACCAACACCAAGTGGATAGAAGTTCGATCTGTTTAAGTGAAAAGTTTGCACGGACTTGAATAATGTGACGCCGGAAAATGAGCGTATATGAAGAGAAAGAGTATAACAAAGAGAACGGTATGGGATAGCCTAAGAGCTAATATGAAAGATGGAAATAGTTTTGAAAAGGGAGTTTCCCCGAGGTACTTATGAGACTCGGACGACTAATTGAACATTCGAGGACGAATGTTCTAAAGAGGAAGGATGTTACACCTCGCGTTTTGTACATTTGAATATCCCGAGTTAATGACGAGAAGTTAAGGACAAGACTATGTTCTAAAATTATCTTAATGCATTAGTAGGTTATGAGCATTATTTACGGACGGTGGTAGTATGGAAATAATGAGAAAGGTTAAGGGTAAAAAGGAAAATTCGAAAAAGGGTTCATGGAAAATATTGCGGAGGACTAAGGGTAAAATGGGAATTTTGCAAAGTTCAAGAAAGTTCATGAAGGGGGCCATGTTGGCCGTGCACTACATGCCCTTATTTTTAATTAAAGGGGGCTAATTGTGAAGTATGAAAGTTGTGGACCAAGGCTTGTTTAATAAGACATTAGTCTTCCTTTAATTTTAAGAAAATTCAAGAATTCTCTAGAGAGGGATTATGTGGCCATGTTCTTATCTTGAGGGGCCAAATTAAAAAATAAGGAAAATGGGTGGAAGACAAGTATATATATAGGAAGTCATCTTTTGGTAAATTTGAAGAAAAACTCAAGAAAAGAAAAGAAAAGTCAAGAAAAAAGAAGAAAATTCTAGAGGAAGAAAAAAAGAACATGAGTCCATACTTGAGGGACTAAGATGTAAATATGGAAAGGGTATGATATATATATATAAATATATGTGGTCATCTTTTAATTGAAGAGAGTGGAAGAGAAAGAAAGAGCAAGCAAAACAAAAAAAGAAAGAAGAAGAGAAGGGGTTCGGCCAAACATGGCCTAGGAAGAGTGAAGGAGAAAAATTATTTTCTCCTAGTTTTCCTACTAAATGGAAGGTCCTCTACAACGTGGTATAATTGTTTCGGGAGATAGGCCATCCGTTTCGTCGTTTCCGCATTCTAGCCAAGTGAGGAAGTTGAAGGAAAAAGGTAAGAATCCAATCTTCTTATATGTATTATGGATGGTTATGCATGTTGTGATGTATAGAAATGAATGAAAAGTATGGAAGTGTTATGTGTTGTGTTGGCCGAAGGATGTGTTGTTATGTAGAAAAGATGAAATGATTTTATTTACTAGTTTGATGGTTGGGTTGTGAATTCTATAATGTAAAATGGATGAGGAACATGAGATCATGCATGTTAAAGTTGTAGCTATGTGTGTGGTGTGGTGGCCGAATGGCATAGTGTTGTGTGGAGGTGATGAGTTAATTTTTTATTTAGTAATTTAATTGTTGTGTTGTGGATTTCATGATGAAAAATGAGAACTTATGGGGTTAAAAATAAAGTTATGTTTGTTTGTGGATTATGGAAGGAGTTAGTGTGACTTTGGTGTGGTTCCTTATAATTGCATGAATAATATTGTAAATGTGTGGTGGTTATATTTCATGAATATGGAAGAAAGGAAACGTCGTTGGGTTATGTAAAAAGAGTTACTAATGTTGGAATGTATGTTGAATGGAATGTTAATGTTGTTGATCAGAATTGTTGGTATTGTTGATAGTTTGGCCGGGTTGAATTCCCGGACGTTGTTGATTGAAATCGGCCAAGTTAAACTTGGTGGCATGGTATATTTACGGGGAAATGCTTGCCGAAATTTCGGTAGCCAAGTGTCATTGAAGGATCCGAGTTCTAAATGCACTAATCAAGTTTTAGTAAACATGACCAAATTGTAGATTTTGACGAATTTGGAGCTTGAAATTGGAACAAGACATAAGGAGCGGAAAGAGGTATGTAAGACTTCACCCTTCTTTCTATGGCATGTCTTAGACGTACTAAGTTGGATACGGGCCTCGGGGACCATTCCTTTTCTCGAAATTCAAGATTGAAATTCGCTACTATTCATTCAAAGAAAATTGAACTAGAAATGGTGCGAAACGTTGGAAAACTTCTTAGACCTCTAGAACTTGCATAAATGAGACCCGATTACCTTAAAACTCTCATGAGTAATGCCATGAAACGTCTTACATGTAAATTGTGTGCGCCGCCTCATTTGACCCGAGGTGGGCCCATTGCTCTCGGATTTTCTCTATCGCTTCGTTTGACTTGTTTTGGAGTAGAATCCTAAGGAAACTTTTGATCCTCGTCCCGACTATCAAACGATGGGTACAAAGACTACTCTAATGTAAAAATGTCTATGATGACCGTGATAACGATAATGCTAAGAAAGAACATACGTCCATGATAAGTACGACAAAGATGATTCCTTGACTAAGGTAAAGAATATGATCTTATAATGATAATGATGGGGTCAAAAATGAGAAAAACGTCTACGATAGATATGTTGACGATATGTTCTGCTATAAAAATGAAAATATGGAAATGTTAAACGATTTCTTGATATCTCAACCCTATTATAGGGAATGACCGCCATAAAGGTTCTAAGTAGATGAAACTATACCTTATGACCCTATTCGATGTTTTCTCATAATGACACTTTTCATTGGTAACCTCGCCTTATGATACACGTGTATGTGCATGAAAATGTATATGTAAGTGTATATGACACATGATATTGTTGAATGTATATGTATATGGGGAATGGGGAAGAGGCAACCGTGTCCACGATTCGGTGGCTTATCATCCGGACGCGGGATGCCGGACGCGGATATATGGGAGAGCCGTACGCGGTCGTCGTTTATGTGATGTCGATATATATACTATGATATACTTGGGACAACCTGTTGGGGAGGGGGGGTGGGAGAGCCGATGAATCGGCGTCCGTAAATGCGAGTAAAAAACCGTTTTCTTAAATGTTCGTTTTTCGTATATGTGATATATGTAATATGTTGGGACACCGTTGGGGAGGGGGTGGGAGAGCCGATGTACTCGGCGTGCGTGAATGTAAGTAAAGGACACCGTTCTCCGAAATGTTCGTTTCGTATACGTAAATAAGAAGTACCGTTTTCTGAAAGAAACTAAGCATGCATGGCATCCGCACGAAAGGCACTCACACGTACGAGTTATATCTAACCCGGATAAGCTCCATAAGTTTGTACCGTTATTATTCATACTACATATACCTTTATCATGTTACTATTCATGTCTTACATACTCGGTACAATGCTCGTCGACCCCTCTTCTTCGGGGGGTTGCGTCCATGCCGCGCGGTACACCCGGATGGATTGAAGGTAATATAGAAGATGTTCCAAATGAAGTTGGCGAGCTCCATTTGGCACGGAGTGTAGCCGAGTCGGTACACGTGCCGGACTTCGACACGGTTAGAGACTTTGCGAGACGAGTCGTGGGTACCGTGTCAGTTTGTCAGTGGCTCCATAGGCCAATGTGTCGGCTTGTATTACGATATAAGTTTTATACAGTTACATGTTTTATTTGATTTAAGAACAACAAAAGGATATTCCAATAAACTATTTATGTTTACTTGTCTTAGAGGTTTTAAAAAAAAAAATTGAAAAAAATTGAGTACGTAGTAGGAGTCAGCGGGTTCGCTCGGCTCCGGTTACGGGGTCGGGTGCCCATCACACCCTGATCAAGATTGGGGTGTGACACGATGTACTCGGCGTCTGTGAATGTAAGTAAAGGACACCGTTCTCCGAAATGTTCTGTTCCCTGTATATGCAAATAAGAAGTACCGTTTTACGGAAGAAACTAGCGAGCATGGCATCCGCCCGAAAGGCACTCACACGGGGTTATATCTAACCCGGATAAGCTCCACATGTTTGTACCGTTATTATTCATACTGCATATGCCTTTATCATATTACTATTCATGTCTTACATACTCAAAGACAATGCTCGTACTGACCCCTCTTCTTCGGGGGCTGCGTTCATGCCGCGCGTGTACACCCGGGACACGGGTTGAAGTTAATACGAAGACGTTCCAGCGAAGTTGGCAAGCTCCATTTGGCCCGGAGTGTAGCCGAGTCGAGTACACGCGCCGTGATTTCGATTACGGAGCTAGAGACTTTGCATGAGTCGTGGGTACCGTGGTCGATCCGTCGGTGGCTCCATAGGCCAATGTGCCAGTTATATTATGATATGAGTTTTATTCAGTCACAAATTCAATTTGCTTGAAAAACAACAGAAAGAATATTTTAGCGAGCCTTGTCATGTATATCCGACTTAGAAAAAAAAAATTTACGCATGGAATAAGCGTCAGAGGGTTCGCTCGGCCCTAGGTAAGGGTCGGGTTCCCATCACACCCTGATCAAGATTGGGGTGTGACACCCTTAGTCATCCTTTTAATTGCAAGTATTAAACTTCCATGTGGCCATGGCCCACATCACATGTGGCCGGCCACTTATGGTAATTTTTCATGAAATTTCCAAGTTCCCACAATTCATTTTTGGTCCCAAATTTCAGGAAATATTAATTTCCATAATTTCACTTTTAACCCCCAATTCCTTAATATCTCCACCCAACAAAGTTCATAAGTAACTTATGTCTTAAAACAAAGTCAGAAAAAATAACCTTGTCTTTAACTTGTCGCCACCAACTTAAAGATATTCGACGTAAAAAATGCGAGATATAACATCCTTCCCCCCTGTGTGTGTGTGTGTGTGTGTGTGTGTGTGTGTGTGTGTGTGTGTGTGTGTGTGTGTGTGTGTGTGTGTGTGTGTGTGTGTGTGTGTGTGTGTGTGTGTGTGTGTGTGTGTGTGTGTGTGTGTGTGTGTGTGTGTGTGTGTGAACATTCGTCCTCGAATGTTCAACTAGTCGTATAGGGCCTTACAATCTCTCTTTACTCAACTTGCAGCATTCTAGGCACATTATCTCGTGTCCTTTCTTTGTTTTCACTTCGAACTCTTTTATCGTTCCCTTGCTCAGACCTTGCTTTTAATTTCTCGGTCACACATGATGTTGTAATCTTTACCCAAATGTACGGGCGGGGGTCAAATTATTCTAAGAATCGGCTTCAACGTAGCTTCGCTACCCTTATGTTTCACTTTATCCTCGCTCTCTTCTCCTACCACCGCGTCGAATACATTTTGTTCAACCATAAGCATGTCCTATTCTGTTCCCGCACTAGTTCCACCTCGGTACTTTATCTAAAACCATCCTAACATCTTTTCTTAATGCACCTAAAGTATTATCACCGTATTATTATTACCGACCCTAAACTTTTCTCGTTACGCATTCACTTGGCCTCACCTCCAGTGTATAAATATTCATAGGTAACCTGACTGCCCTTGCACGACCTGTATACTTAATCTTAGTTACGATCGTTCCTTCTCCTGGTTCGTACTATTCCACATCTTACTCCCGTGGTCACATTTGCTAGGAGTCTACCTTGTCACACCCCTTTTCCCGCTTTTCTTACCGTCTACCATAGGAAATTTTCTCTCGCTAGCAACCATTCCATGGCCTACATCTTAACCTCTCGATCCCGTATAGCCGTACCACCTTTCACAATGTTTCCGTAAGCTACTCGTTACTTTTCTCTCGTCATATTCCCTCCTTAAGTCTCCATTTCTTAATATCATGTCATTCGGATACTTACAATTAATTCTCAACGCCATCTCGATTATTGCCCCGACTTCTATGCTTTTGTCGCTTTGCTTTTCGTTCTCTCTAGCTTGTCTTAGCAAGGAACTTTTCCCCGCGACCCACGCATTCGTATCCGACATCGTAGCGTCGATTGTCTTCGCCTACACTTGTATCTCTCTCCTCGCTTCCCCCTTTAGGGTGTAGTTATACTATCGCCCAATTCTACCTTGCCCTAAATCCATATTTCCAATCTCAATCGAGCGGCATCGTTATTCCGCATTTTGATCCTCTTGCCGTTCGTTTACTCGCTTTCTTTCCTTTCCAAATATCGTTGTATTAGGACTTCCTGAGCTTAACTTGTGATGAAAATAGCATCAACTTGCCTTGTAACATTTGCATTCTATATATATTTTTTCCACTTGAACCTCGTTGCTCGTCCTTAATTCTTCCATATCCGCCACATTGATTACGGAATACATATATCCGCTGATCTAATCATGTGCAGGATATCCTGTGCGTACCTATGTACACATATAATCTCTACTATCTTGCTTACAAGATATCTTCAAACACTATTCCAATTCTCCCCAATCCTGGAGCTGCGATGTACCCTTTTTCCTCTTTATCGGTCTAATTCGCCCCGTTCTGCGCGATCCCTTAAGGTTTCTGCTCACTCCGCAAACTCTTAATTCATCCTTAAGTCACCCCAACTCCTCATTTTCTTCTTGCGTCTGAGTTTGTAGAACTTTCAAAAAACTTCCTGTGGGTCACCCATCCCAGGATTTCTCTCGCTTCAAAGACGCTTAACTTTGAAACCTCGATGAAATACGATGCCTTAACGCTCGTGTAATCGCGTCCACCTCATCGCATGACCTCCATCACGTGATCTGGAGTAAGTCGAAGTCTTAACGGATTTCGAAGCGCTCTTATAGCATAATTACTATTTTACCCCTCCTTTGGTCCTCGGTATTCGCCGTCCACTTGCGGATATAATTACTTTTCGTTCTAGGCTTCCAAATTCTCGATGGCGATGAACACACCCCGACCGCCGTTACTTATAAATCCTCAGTTATCGGCCTTTGGATTTCTGCTCTCATTTTACCTCATTCTTCGTCCTCTCTATATTCGAGTCTTTTACTGTCTCGTCACTTCTGACACCTGGATTCTTAATTACGCGTGTCATGGTCTATTACTATACCGTTGTCTCACTCCCTTCTTATTTCTTTCTTCCGATTACCCTTTCTCTCTTACTCTCACTATCATTTCTACTGTTATATAACCCTTATTCCAGATTTCCCTTACAGAACCTGATAAGTTTCGCTTATTCGCTCTATGGTTCACCTTTCTGTTTCACACTTGCCGTTATATTCCGCCTACATAGATCATATCGTAGCTTTGGCCACTTTCTCGCTAGGCTTTACTTATTTCATAACAATCTTCGTCATGCTCGCATTATATCTTATTCATGATCGACCCTACAATGTGCCACTTCGTAACCCTTTTTCTTTTCTAGCCAACTTTATCTTTAATATTTCCCAACTGTCTTATCCATCACGATTCTTTTCCTCCGTACTCTTGTCTTAATCGTACTATTACTTCTTTTACTATCAACTCGTCGTAATTCATCCCTACTTGTTAATTCGGTTAGCACCTTAAATAACACTCCGTCACAACTTACGTACCCTTTTCCGGATCACCGTTAGGGCTACAAGTCTTTCCCAAATTCCTTTCACCGAGTCGATATCGAATTTCTAATTACCATTATACCCAATTCAACAATTAACTTCTTTCTCGGTGTCGGCTATACTCGTAACTTAGTCATATTTTTATCATTACTATTGGCTCGACCTTTCCAGACATACCACAAGCCTATACCTCGTTTTCACTTTATTTCTGGAAAAATTTCGGCAGAGTTTCCTCTGTAATTGTTACTTATCTCAAACTCCGTACACGGGAAATACCAACAATGCCTCACGTGGCACATATATATATATATGCATATCATATCATATCACGGCCTCGCTGTGGCTCCCCAACATCATGAACAAGATAAAAATAATAGTAAACATATCTTGTATGCCCAACTCAATCGCCACTGTCACACTTTCTTGTTTACTTTCCCTTTTTGATCTCAACTTGTATTTTAATCGTACTTTAATATCTTACCTGACATATGCCTTGCATACCTTCGCTTACCTGCGTACTTCTCCTACTGCAATCAAAAGTTAGCGGAAGAAATCCCATTTCCTATGACTTGGCTCTATCGCACGATCTTAGATGTCAAAGAAGAGCAACCATCCTAGATGCCCGAGCCTCCGTTTAAAAATGTGGCGCGCTTCACACCATAAACAGACTCTACCGACAACACGACTTTGCGTACAACCCCCTAGGACGAACCGCTCTGAAACCAATTTGTCACACCCCTTAACTGATAGGTGTGTGATGGGCACCCGACCCTTATTTAGGCCGAGCGAACCCGCCGACTAACCTAATACTCATAACCTCGCCGGGCTTTCAAATCATGACACAAATATACGTAACAAAAATTTATCGAAGAATAATATGCTTTTTGCTTTTCTCAAATCAAATAAAATCTTGCAACATATGTAACTTATAACACAACGCATAATAATATACCGGCTTACATAGCCATTTACATAACCGACATCTAATACCCACAACACTGTGTCTCCGTAAAGTCTCTAACATAGAACAAACTCCATAACATAATGCTTTCACAGAAGACCGAAGGAACTCGGGAGCTCGCCAATCCCGCCGGAACATCTTCTAATAATATCCTCATCTCATCTAGGTGTACCGCGCGCATGAAACGCAGCCCCCGAAGAAAGTGGTGGGGGGGCCATGACGAATATATATCGAGTATGTAAAGCATGAAATACGAAGCGGGATCATACCGAAGTAAAGAATACGTAAAATCATAAAATTTGCCTTTGAAAAGATTTATCATGCATATCAAAATCATATAATCATCGTATACATATAGCGTGTCCCGCCCCCTCTAATGAGGGACTGCAGATAAAATCATATCATAATCGTATCATTATGTCATCGTACATATATACCGTACCCCGCCCCCAGCGGGGGGACTCGGTGAGTAAAATCATATCATAGTCATGTATGCATACAGATACATATATATATACATACCGTACCCGGCCTCTAGTGAGGGACTGGTGAATAGCGTGTCCCAGCCCCCGCTGTGGACTCGGTATGCCATCCCGCCGCCATCTCCATCTCATCACATCATCACATCATCATATCATCATATATATATATATATATATATATATAGCGCACCCGGCCCTACTGCGAGGGACTCGGTGAATAATGCGGAGGAGTTGCACGAATGCGCATCCGGTCCGGACTCGGTGAAAGACATATTGAGCTTGCACGAGCAGAGTAGTGAGAAACCGAATGCAAATAAAACATTTCCAAGACTCAATGAAGTAGTCCAAACGGAATGTCATTTGAAAGTCGGACAATAGTCATATCAAATATCTTTCGGAAACATAGCATACATCAAAACGTATTAACAAAACCATCGGGATCATAGTCATATTTGAACCATAGGGATCATAGTATTACGCCAATCCAACCCGAGTCCGCCTCGGAAGTTACAAACATTATTCACTTTAGAACTTTCTACGAACAAATCGAAAGCGTCCGAGCCTTTATGCGAAAGTTGCGGACGTTCGTAGTTTCTAATCATTTATGAAACAAACCTTTTTGAAACAAAATTTTATGCGATTTTGAAATCCATTCATGCAAAAAACATAAAGACCATAATTTGGCTACATTAAGAATATGAATATCAAGAACAAATATGGATCATAAACATGCCTGGACCGCAAAGAGTAGTTACCGTAATTCGTGTCATAACTTATTTTTAACTAAGACATGCCAAAGAAAGAAGGGGCGACATACCTTAGCCGCTCCCTAAGCTACTCCGAACTTACGTCCCGACCTCACGATCTACAATAATCAATAGCGCTTTAACATTAGCCATAAACATCTAAGAATCCAATTCCAAACCATTACTTTTTCTACAGAAATTTCGGCAGCACTTCCCCTACAGAAATATTCAACAACAATACCAACAACCATATAAACGATATCAATAAGCAATCCCAAACGCATTCTAATATTAATAACTCCTTTCTACATAATTTGACGACGTTCATAAATATTCCATTCAACTACATATATCCAACTAATATCAACGATCGCATATTCAAATAACAATCCAAAACCTTTCTAACGTGATTCAAGAACATTTCCAAATAATCCGCACAATATTTCAAAACAATCCAACAATATGCCATGGAACCCGAAATCTTCCAACTACATTAGAACGCCAACAACACATTTCTCCTTCCAAGTTCATAAACTATATCAACAATTCCATACGTAGCAATATCATTTTCGTCAATACAAGAAATCATATTACAATCACATTATGTTCCAAATCAGCCCACAACAATTTAATCTTCAATTTGATCATCAAACCTTCATTTTACATCATAAAATTCACAACGACGACAACCAAAATACTACATCACATTAGTCCATATACCTACACCAAATCAGCCCATTTTCGGCCAACACCACAAAGACACACATTCCATGGTTTTCATCCATTTTCTACACATTACAACAACACACCAACACGTTGAACACAATTAATTCATCACTCCAACACGATTCTACACATGCACGGCCAAACTATACCACACGGCTACCACTTCAACATCACAATTTCATGTATTTCATTTATTTCTACATACCACAACATGCGCAAATCATTCATAAGACATGAAGAATAAAATTGAACCATACCTTTTTTTCCACCTTGCCTTTCTCTACTAGAATCATGTTCTCATGGCACAAAAATGATTTTATTGTTCCAACAACCACTTAATGCTAACGAGGGCCTTTCAATTAGTATGAGAACTAGAAGAAAATATTTTTCTCTTGATCATCATTGACCATTTTCGCCGCCTATGGCCGTAACGGTTGCTCCCCTTTTCTTTCTCCATGGTTCTTGGAAATTTCTAAGGGTGATCATATGATTAAATGATCCCTTAGTCATCCTTTTAATTGCAAGTATTAAACTTCCATGTGCCATGGCCCACATCACATGTGGCCTACCACATGGTAATTTTTCATGAAATTTCCAAGTTCCCCCCAAATTTCATGTGAAATATTAATTTCATACTCTCTTACTTTTAACCCCCAATTCCTTAATATCTCCACCCAACAAAGTTCATAAGTAACTTATGTCTTAAAACAAAGTCAGAAAATAACCTTGGTCTTTAACTTGTGGCCACCAACTTAAAGATATTCCGACGTACAAAACGCGAGATATAACATCCTTCCCCCTTTAGAACATTCGTCCTCGAATGTTCAACTAGTCGTATAGGTCTTAAGGATCTCGAGGGGGTTCCTTTTACTATCATAACATGCCCCCTCATTTACCAATCATATTTCTCTTTCCTCCCCGTGTTCGCAAGTCATTTCCTTCCATTATTATTCCGCTCACGTGCCTTAACGAAAGCTACGTCTTTTCTCGTTTTTCTCTTGCCTTACAATTGGTGTAATAAGGTTCTGTATCTCCCCGTTAAGCTCTTTCCTTCTTGTCGAATCCGAATACGTCTTTCACGGATGATATCTTCAAGCATACCCATTCGCGTCCGGAATCTCTAAGTGTCGATACCAATTGTCGTCATATGATTTCTCGTCATTTCAGCTACTAATAGCGTTCCCTCGCTTTAACCCGTTATCTACTGCCACTATCATCCGGAAAAAAAATGGCGTATAAATTCACTCCTTTTGTGGCCAACTAGTTCGATCGCTTGCCTAAATCGCCTTACAATCTCTCTCTTTACTCAACTTGCGCATTCTAGGCACATTATCTCGTGTCCTTTCTTTGTTTTCACTTCGAACTCTTTATCGTTCCCTTGCTCGTACCTTGCTTTTAATTTGCCGGTACACATGATGCTGTAATCTTTACCCAAATGAAAGTGGGGTCAAATTATTCTAAGAATCGGCTCAACGTAGCTTCGCTACCCTTATGTTTCACTTTATCCTTGCCTCTTTCTCCTACCACCAAATACCGAATACATTTTTGGTTCAACCATAAGATGTCCTATTCGTTCCCAAGAGCTAGTTCCACTCCTGCCTTTATCTCCGTTACACTCGCATTTTGCACTTTCTGATATTTCGAGGCAATGGCGGAAAGTTCAAGGCAAGGTTATTTTTCGGTTTCGTTGTAACGTATGTTAAAAAATATTATTAGTGTGGAAATAATGGAAAAGATCGAGGGCAAAAAGGGAAATTTGTAAAATGGCATTATGGTAATTTTGTGGAAAGACGAGGGACAAAATCGTAATTTCACAAAAATTCTAGAGAAAGTCATGAAAGGAGAATTGAAGAAAATTCTAGAAAAGAAAAAAAAAAGAAAAGAAGAAAGAAAAGGAAAAGTCTAGAGAGGGGCATGTGCCCCTCACATGCTTGCTATACATATAAATACACATAGTGGTCATCTTTTTAATTAGAGAGAGAAAGAAAGAAAGCAAGACAACAAACAAAAAAAGAAGGAGCAAAGCGGAAAAGAGGCGGCGAACTGCCCCTCCCTAAAGGTGGTCATGGAAAATGTTTTCTCTATGCTTCCTAATTAGGAGGCCCTCGTCGTGGTGTAGCCATTAGAACAAGAAGATCGCTCGTTGTCGCGTTTTAACAAGCTAGCCGAGGTTGAGGAAGGCAAGAGGAAAAGGTGAGGTTCAATCTTGATTTCATGTTTTTATAGATGTTTATCATGTGAAGTGTGTGGAAGAGGATGAAAGTTGTGAAATTTGGCATGGAAAGGTTGTGGCCGTGGGGTGGAGTTGGAATAAGTGTGATGAACAAATTTTGTTTAATTTAAATTGGTTGTTGTGTATGTTGTGATGTATGAAAATGAATGAAGTTTATGAAATATATGCATGACGATATTGGTCGTGTATGTTAAGACATGGTCGTGTAGGTGTGTGTGTGTTGTATAGAAATGTTGAACCAATGTCTATTTAGTGTTTTGGTGTTGTTGGAATGTATTAAAACTAATGAAAATCATGAAATCCTATATGTTGATGTTGGCCGTGTGCAGGGGCTGTTTTGGTAGCATATGGTGGACTAAAATTATATAGCATTTTGGTTGGTTGTCGTTATAGATTTTATGATGAAAATGAATATTTGAAGACTCGTGTTGAAGTTGTAATGGTCACGGGTCAGTTTTGGAAGTCAATATGATTCTAATATGTTTTCTTATATGTATGAAGGTAATATTGTAAATGTATGGAATTGTTGGGATAGTGTATGAATTTGAAAGAAAAAGAATGCGTTGTGTTGCTCTTGCTAAGTTGGAAAGGTTTAGGGTGAAGTAGTATATTGTCGTGAGTCAAGCTTTTGAATATTTTGCGGATTGCTTGGAATGTTTTTAAATCATGTGTAAATGGTGGCGGATTAGCAATGAATATATATGAGCATTGGAATTCAATTGAATGTAAGTAGTTGACTCGAATATAATTTATGATTGTTGAATTGTGTAGAAGCGCTTGATATTAGAATGATGTTGGCGATGCTATTGATATCGGTGGCCGGGTCAAATTCCCGATTTGTTGTTGTTGTTGATTCGGAGCGAGCCATATTCTCGGGGTTGGTACGTTTACAAGAGATGGCTTGCCACGAAATTTGTGCGAATATAAGCGAACGTGTTTGAAGGGTTAAGGCAAGTATGTGACAACAAATCTAATGAATGGATGAATCCTCTGAAGGTAGACTAACAAGTTTCGGACGGACGAGCGTAACCGGGTTGGTCGCAGCTAGGTATGTAAGGCGATCTTTTCCTTTATGGCATGTCTTAGAGCCGATAGGCTATGATATA
>NC_081345.1:2320450-2327312 GCF_029784015.1 Lycium ferocissimum
AAACCCTTTTTTTAAAGTTTGGTTCTTTCATAATCACTTATATGTTGATCCTGCACATCTGGTACATTATCCATCGCCCCCTTTGCTCGGTCCCTTCTCCGCGGTGGGAGTAAAGGGGGTGGGGCCCGGCGGTGGACTTCTTGTTATCCCCCGCACGTTCGGATTTTTGAGTTGGTTCACAAGCTAAGCACAAGTGTTATAACCCGTATTTGGAATGTTTGGACGCTTTGAGAAAAATTGTAGTAAGTTTAGGACAATGCTATGTTTTGGTCTTGCTTGATATATAAGTTGGTAATGAAAGTTTTGGATGGGAAATATTGGAAAAGGTTAAGAATAAAATTGGAATTTCAAAAAATGGTTTCATGAATTACCCAATAAATGGGCTAAGTAATTGGGCTTGGAAAAACTCAAAAAAAAAAAGGAATGAGGCCCAAATGGGGCATGGGTGGCCGGCCACAAGGCTAGCCCAACCCATGGCTTTTAAATAATTTCCATGTGCTAAAATTGGCACCAAATATTAGAAGATTCAAGAAAATTAAAGAAGGAGGAAAAGAAAGAAGAGCAAGAACCAAGAAAAGGGGCCATTCGGCCAAGGTAGGGGGATTTTCCCCCCATGAAATCTCCTTCCAAAAATTATTTTCTTGTTGAATTCCTACTAATTCAAGGGTCCTCTCCAACGTGGTATAATTATTTCGGAAGATAAGTCGTTCGGTTCGTCGTTTGGACAATTTGGTGGAGTGAAGAAGTTAGAAGAATAAGGTATGATTCAATCCCTTTTTATATGTTATAAAGGCTTTGTTGATGTTGTAGTACGTAGAAAAGGGTGAAACTCATGAGAATATAGGAGTTTGCATGGTGGTTGCATGATTATGCATGTGGCCGTGTGTATGTATATGTTGTATAGGCAAGATGAATAAATTTTATGTTGTATTTTAGTTGTAGTTATTGCGGAATTTGTATTGGAAATGAAAGTGGAATGAAAGTTGGATGAAATTGGAAAATTGGCATGTTGGCCGTATGGTATGGGTTGGAGGAATGAGAACGAATTAATGTTGTTGAGTACGTTGCATGCGTTGTTGTGATCTTCATAAGGTAAATAAAAGTTTAACGATTTAAGTCGCCATTGGAATTGCATATATGTTGTTATGGGAAAGTATGTGTTCTAACGTAGTTGTTATGTGATTATAAAAATGAATTGTTTAGGTGTTAGATGTGGTTGCTATTAATGAATTTGGGAGATGATAATGTGTTATGAATATGTTTGTCGAAGAATGGAAGTTTCGTATGAGTTATGGTTTCGGCGGAAAGTTGGTATATTTTGCGAATAATAAGTAAAATCATATGTAATACCTCCAAATGATGTTGGAAATGTGAAGTTAGTGTGGAAGTTGCCGCTTTATGTATAAACATGACTATCCATGTTAGTATGTGATTCTAGTCAATTATTGATGTTGTTGTGGTTGTTGTTGTTGACATTTGAGCCGAGTTAAATTCTCGGGGTGTCATAGTTATAGGGGAGATGCTGCCGAAATTTCGGTAGACAAGTAGTAAACTAAGGCTAGAATTTTGAGCCTCATGAATAGTAATTGGTAAATGTGACCATTTGCAGGTTTTGGACGAAACGGGATTTGAACTTTGGCAAGCATAAAGGGCAAGAAAGGTATGTAAGGCTCCACCCTTCCCTCTCTTGGCATGTCCTAGATGTAATAGGTTTGAATTCGGACCTCGGGGACGACTCTATTCTTTGGAATCTACGTCCAAATTTACCCCTTTTCCATTCGAAAAATTGAATTAAATGATTTGTAAGCATTGGAAAAAAATGTTTAAACATCTAGATTTTGCGCAAATTGATCGACATCTTAAACTCTTATAAGTGATATTGTGAACACTAAAGTACGTATTATGTCTCGCCACCTCATTTGACCCGAGGTGGGCCCACTATTCCGTTTTTTTCCGTAATATTTCTTATGACTCGTTTTGGGTAAAACTCAAAGGAGACTCTTGGCTACTTTCTCTAACTCGTTTTAATTATTTTATTGAATGTCGTAATTTGTTTGAAATATGAAAAAGATTTCAAAAAGAATATTTGACACAAACCGTTCGACATCCGGCAACATACTTTATGATTGTCGCTCACTTTCTTTTATATGATTCGTCATCCGAATTATGCCATCGAATCTGTAAATGTCTTATATTTTGGTATGTACAAATACTCCCGAAGTTTTAATTTGATACGATCCCCCGCGGCGTTCGAAAGGTACGTGCTACGTCATCGTCCGATTTCGTTCCTAAAAGACACGCAGCTCGGATTGTTCCGTCGAGTCTTTGTAAATATTTTATTTTGCATTTAGTTTCTCACTACTCCACTCGTGGATGCCTCAATGCTTCCTTCACCGAGCCCGGGCCGGGATATGTTATCAAGCGATTTCCGTTGCATTGTTCGCCGTGCCTCGGTGTGAGGCGGTATATATGTACATGGGTTGTGGAGTATGATGTGCCATGTACACACTCGATATGATATGATATGATATGGCCATATGATATGTTATGATATGTGCATTTCGATCCGATATGATATGTTGTGGCGCCGATGTCGGGGCGACCACTTTTTTGTTTGCCGAGTCTCTGATGGACCGGCTATGGCATATTTTCTGTGATGCATTTGCCTTTGTTTTATGAGTAAGCATTTCTGATACTCCGGCTATTGCATTTATGTTCTGTATCTTTTGTTCAGTTATGATTCTGTTGTTATAGCCCGTATTTCGTACGCTCGGACATTTCGAAGAAGTCGTGGAATGTGGAAGGCAAGATTGTTTTCCAAAATTATTTTAATGCGCATGTGGGTTATTAATATTATTTAGGAATATTGTTGATATGGAATATTGAGAAAGGTTGAGGGCGAAAAAGGAAAATTCGCAAAGTGGCACTATGGTAATATTGTGGAAGTCAAGGGGCAAAATGGTAATTTTGTAAAAGCTCAAGAAAATTCTTGAAGGGGCCAAAACTTGCATAAGGAGAAATTTGGTCTTCTTTGTTAATTTTCAAGAAAAGGAAGAAAGTTCTAGAGAAAAAAGAAAAGGGGGCAAAGTGTAAATATAGAGGGACTAAAGTTTACAAAAGAAGACACTTGGTCTTCTTTGACCAAGTAAAGAATTCAAGAAAAGAAGAAAAATCAAGAAAAAAGAAGAATTCTCTAGAGAAGAAAAGAAGAAAGAAAATAGAGGGGAAGAGCATGTGCCACTCACATGCTTGTAGCAATATATATATATACATAAGTCATGATTTAATTCAAGACCATTAAGGAGAAAGAAAGAACAAAAAAAAAAAAAGAAGAAAGAAGAGCAAGAAGGAGAAGTGCACGGCCAAGGTTGGCAAAAAATAGGGCCATGGAGATTGGTCAAGAAAAATTAATTCCTTGAGCACTTCAACCAAATGGAAGTCCCTCGTTAACATGAAGAGGTTGTTGGAGTAATTCAATCATTCTTTTGGTGTTGTTTAGCCCTAGTCGAAAGTTAGAATAATGAGTGGAAGAGGTAAGACTCAATCTCCCTTATATATGTTGTGGATAATTTATACGTGCTAGAGTGCACGAAAATAAATGAAATTCATGAGAATGTGGAATTGGTGTTGGGGCCGTGTACATGCCATGATTGGCCGAATAATGTGTTGTATAGCATTGAAGTGATGAATGAATTTTATGTAGTATGTTGGTTGTTGTTATAACATATAAAAAAAAAAAAGATGGAAAAATTCATGGAAAAGTATGGATGTAGTAGAGTGGCCGAGTATAGTAGTGTGTGTAGAAGTGAGAATTAATTTTAATTAGTAGTTTAGTTGTTATGGTAATGCCGATGAAATGAATGAAAATATATGGAAGTATGCATGCCAAGTTTGGTTGTGTGTATACATTGTGTGCATGGAAGAATGAATAAATTTTATAGAGCATGCGTGTTGTTGTTGTAATGGGTAAAGATGGATGAAAATGCATGAAAATATGTAAGAAGTGGCTATGGTCGAATAATAAGTGTTTTGGTAAGTTAATGTAAATTGATGCAATTTGACATTTTAGTTGTTGTGTCGTTATGGATCATGTGATGTAGAATGAAGGGAAATTTGTTATTTTGAAGCTAACGTATATGAATGATAACGAAATGTATGATTGTCGCCAAAGTTGAAGGTTTCAGATGAAGTAGTGTATGGGTTGAGTGTTGGAAAATTATGTGAATTGAATTGAATTGAATTGGATGTTGAAGTATTGTTAGAATAATTGTTGATATTGTTGATGGTTTGGCCGGGTTGAATTCCCGGATTGTTGTTGCCGATTAAAAATTGGCTTGTTAGACCCTCGGGGACGGTGTATCTATAGAGGAGATCGCGAAATTCGGCAGACCATAAGTGAAGGAACTTGAAAGGTTACGACAAGTATGTGTCAATAAATCTAATGGTTGCATCAACTTTCTTGAATGTAGACTAACAGAACCAAGCTTGGATGAATAAGCATAGCTAATAAGGCGCGGCGTAGGTATGTTAAGGCTCGTCCCTTTTCTTTCTATGGCATGATTCGTATGTAAGATTTTATAAATGCTTCCGTAACGTCCTTATTTTCAAAAGTTAGAAGTTATGATTTCAAAGTATGATTTTCCTTCCTAAAGGTTTGTGAATGCTTTCCAAAATATCCATTTTTCTTCAAAATCCAAGTTTACGATTTTTGAAAGTTTTTATGACCAAAACAACGACTATGATTTTATGATGACAATAATGGTGCTAGACATGAGAAAATGACTAGAACGAGTATGCCAAGGATATGTTCTTACTATGAATACGACGATACGAAATGTCAAGTTATTTTTGAATAATGACTATTTTAAGGTTACAAAGTATATGAAATGATGTGTCATGATCCTGTTTTATGTTTCCTGTGATGATATCCTTGATTGATAGTCTCGCCTTATAATTGTTCCTTCAAGGTGAGACATGACGATCCGATTGTTCCATAATGTAATCGGAGGTTACCGACCTTACGTCACTCCGATAAAGTTATAGCTTTTCATTGGGCTCTTATGCATGCTTAAGTTGTGATAGTTACACCGTGCCTATATGGCCGGGCAGACACCGCCAAGGCGGGCAGCTACATGTATACACCATGTCTTGGTGACGTGGGCAGACACCACTAGTGGGCGGCATGAGATGATTACCCCGGACGCGGGCTAATGATGTTATGTGATTCAGACAGGCTATGGATGCATATAAGAGTAACAGTAAGCATGCATGACTCTGCCTTAAGAGGCACTCACATGTACAGGTTACAGCTTTATATGATATGTTCCACAAGCATAAGTTACAGCTTGACACGTGACATGTTCCATATGTACAGGATACTCTCTTTTACATGACATGTTCTACTTTTCATACTATGTTACTATTTATGCCTTACATACTCAGTACAATGCTCGTACTGACCCCTCTTCTACGGGGGCTGCGTTCATGCCGCGCAGGTACACCAGATGATCAGAAGCCGTTATAGAAGATGTTCCAGCGGAGTTGGCATCTCCATTTGCTCTGGAGAGTTGCCGGGTCAAGAGTCCTATGCTATGATGTCATGTTCGAATTAGAGACTTTGAACAGCGTCGTGGGTCTTGAAGTGTCAGCTTTTAAAAGGTTCCACTAGTTAATGTATTTTTATTATACCTTATGTTATAGAGCCCTTATGTTTGTTTGTGTTTAATTTGAGACGACGAAAAGAGTTTTAAAAATTTTACTATGTATTTTACTTTCAGTTGATTTAAGAATCAAAGAGAATGTGTGAGAAATGAGAGTCGGCGGGTTCGCTCGGCTCCGAATGCGGGTCGGTGCCCATCACACCCGATTAAAAAATTAGGGTGTGACAGTGTGCTCCAGCAGGTCGGTCTAAGGGTTGTACGCAAAGTCGTGTCTGTAGTCCCGCTGTTTATGGGTGTGAAACCGGCCACATCTATAGACAAAGAGCTGCGGGGCATTTAGGAATGGTTGACCTTCTTTCTGTCATTAGATCGTGCGATAGAGCCAAGACATAGAAATAAGATTCCTTATATTAATCGTTGATTTCACAGCGCCCAGTATCGGCGGAGGAAGGCGAAGGAATGATATGGAAGTCAAACGAGGTGAGACTGGATGGATATACTTGTCCTGTTACATGGAGCTGGGCGCCAGACAGAAGATAGTCATACATACAGGCGGAAGGTGAACATCAGGAATTAAAAAGGGCAAAGCGGTCAATGTAGAAGAAAAGACGTATTACGAAAATGTCTCGGCAGTGGTAAAGTTTTGATTGGCTTCAGCATCGAGTAGTAAAGGCCAGGGAGAAAGCGGACGCGAAAATATTAGTGTTAAGGCACCGAATCCCACCAAAGTTTCGAGGTTAAGCGTGCTCAGGTGGGAGCAATTTCAGGATGGGTGATGTCACGACCCAGCCCCGTAGGCCGTGACTAGTGCCCGATCTGGGCACCCAAACATATCTATCAAACACTATCTCAAAACATAACGAACGCAATCAAATATATAACAGAAGCCGATAAGGCTGTATTTCAAATTTAGGTAAATTCCAGAAAAATTTCGGCAGAGTTTTGTTTCTTGGACTAACCAAAATAACCCTGCACGCAAAAACCAACAAAGGCCACAGGGCCAATAAAATATCATATACATAAGCGGACCGCCGGCCGCGGCGAATGGAATCGCCCAACACACAAATACAAACATAATCGTACGGAAGTAGCACAACCCACAAAATATGTCCACAGACCTCTAGTACGTACAGACAACTCTATATGGCGGGGACAGTGGCCCCGCCGTACCCCAAATAGTCCAAACATACATACGAATGTAC
>NC_081345.1:2327412-2417466 GCF_029784015.1 Lycium ferocissimum
ATATTCGTTCGTGGCATATGTATTTGTTTGTCCGGGGGGTACGGCGGGGCCACTGTCCGGAAAGATCATATGATTACAATCTTTGTTTAGCGGTGCACGTGGATATATACGTGTGGGTTGTGCCCGGTCTATTCGGTTAGACTTGTATGATATATGTTTTGGGCGATTACGTACCGCCATGACCTTATTTACATATATATATAAATGTCGATGTTATTTACTGTGTGGCCTCTGTTGGTATTTTACGCGTGCGGGGTTATTTTGGATAGTCGAGAAAAACAAGAAAACTTCTGTAGAAATTTTTAAAATAATATAAGTTTGAAACATAGCCTTCTGCAAACCCGATATATACGTGTTTGTGTTTGTAATAGTTTGACACTAGATGTGATATTTGTTTACATGTAGATCATTTGATGTGATTCCGTTGAATATGTGTGTTCGGGTGCCCAGTTCGGGCGCTAGTCGCGGCCTACGGGGTTGGGTCGTGACAGAAGTGGTATCAGAGCGGTTCGTCCTCGGAATGTCCACAGACCGTGTCTCGTAGAGTCTTGTTTATCGGTGTGTTGTGCACCACATCTATAATGTTATATCCCGCATTTTGCACGTTCGGATATTTTAAGGAAGTCGTGACAAAGTTAAGGGAATAACTATCTTCCAAAGTTATTTTAATGTACAAGTAGTTATGAATGTTGTTTATGAACATTACTAGTATGGAAATACTGAGAAAGGTTAAGGGCAAAAAGGGAAATTCGCAAAATGGTTCATGGTAATATTGTGGAAGCCTAGGGGCAAAATGGTAACTTCACAAGTATTCAAGAGAATTCTTGAAATTTCCATGTTGGTAGTGTGGCATAAGCATATGCCCACATTGTTTGGGGACTAAAGTGTACAAAAGAAGACACTTGGTCTTCTTTGACTATGTTAGAAAGTTCAAGAAAAAGAAGAAGAAAACTCTAGAATTTTGGGGAGAAAAGATAAGGTCATGTGATTAAATTCTTATACTTGAGGGGCTTAATAATAAATATGGATAAATGGTGGGAAAAAAAGAAATAAATAAGTCACACAAGATGACTTATTAAGTCATCTTATTCATTTGCATCTCTAGAAATTTCATAAAGAAAAAAAAAGAAGAGAAGGAGAAAAAGCCATGGGCCTATTCGGCCATGGCAAGAAGAAAATGAACCATGGGAAATCTTGTCCCAAAAATTGTTTTCTTTATGCATTCCCACTAATTCAAGGGTCCTCTACGACGTAGTGTAATTATTTCGGAAGATAAGTCGTTCGTTTCGTCGATTTAACACTTGAGCCAAGTGAAGAAGTTGGGAGAAAAATGTATGATTCAATCCTTTTTTATACGTTATAAAGGTCTTGTTGAGGTTGTAGAATGTAGAAAGGAGTAGACTTGGTGGAAATATGGAAGTTGCATGAATGTATATATATATATATATATATGTATGTAGCCGTGTGGTGTTGTAATGGAGGGGAATGAACAATTTCAATTTATTATGTTAATTGTGTTGCAATGGCCTTTTGAATGCAAATGGAAGAATTTTAGTTCAAGTTAGTATGCAAAATTGGTTGTTGAGTTGTTGTTGGAAAGTATGTGATTTTATTATAAATTATGTAATTGAGGAAACGAAGTTGTAAGACGCAAATGGTGATGGTTGTAGGTGAAATTGGAAGAAAAAAAATGTGTTGCGGGCGTTTATGTTGAAAATTGGAGGTTTCGGATGAATTATGATTTTGGTGGAATTCTTGTATATTTTGCAAATATTTTGTATAATGATATGGAGTATTTCCGGATTGTGTTGGAATGATTTTGATTAGTAAATGAATATAGAAATGTTGGTATTAGCTTGGAATTGTGAAGTTAGAATGGAAGTTGTCGCCTTATGTAGAAAAGAAGACTATTTACGTTATAGTGTGTTTTGTGACGATTATTGATGTTGTTGGTATTGTTGTGTTGTTGTTGTAGATATTCTGAGCCGAGTTAAGTTCTTGTATTTACAGGGGAGGTGCTGCCGAAATTTCGATAGACAAGTACTAATTCAAGATTGAATACCAGAAGCCTTATAGTTAACATTTGGTAAAAATGACCATTGTAGATTAAATTCGAAACGGGAATTGAATCTGGATGAGCGTAAGGCGCAACTAAGGTATGTAAGGCTTACCTCTTCTTTCTTTGGCATGTCCTAGTTGTAATAGGCTTGATTACAAGTCTCGGGGACGGTTCTACTCTTAGAAATTTGAGTCTGAATTTGGCCCTTTTTCATTCAATATAATTGAATTAGATCTTCTATACTTTATTGGAAAAATAACTTAAACACCCAAAACTTTCACAAAAGGAACCGAACTACCCTAAGACCTTCACCGATGGCTCCATAGAGCACGGTGTTCGTAAATTTACGTATGCCACCTCGACTTGACCCGAGGTGGGCCCATGATCCCGAGACCTATTTGTATAGTTCTATTTGTCTTACTTCCGTACGAAAATTTATGGAGACCTTGGCTATCGTTGCGAGTTTGTTATAAGAATCTGGTAACTCTGATATAAGTATTTGAATGCAAGTATTGTGATACGAATATTTTGATATACGTAATCTGATAAAAGTACGTAATCTGATAAAAGTACTCAACTATGAGGATTCCGATATATTTATTCTGATATATGTATTCTGACATAAGTAATCTGTTATAAGTATTGTGATACAAGCACTCTGATACAAATATTTTGATACAAGAATATTGTCATAAATATTCTGATATAAGTCTTCTGATATAAGCATTCCGATTAAGTAATATGTTACGAATATTCTGACAGTACGTTCGACCATTCCATAGAGTCTATAATACAATTTGATATGTGCTACGATCCTAGAAACATGATTTGATATACTTATTCGTGCCATCCCCAAAAAGGGCATACATGTACGCTATGACTGACGTCCGACTTCTTTAAGATGATCTGTCATTTGAATTGTTACATTTGTTAAAGTACGACCATTACGACTATTCCGTTGAACCCCGGTATATTTGATATGTACGAACAGTCTCAGAAATTCTGTTTGACATAATCCGTCGCAACTTACGAAAGGTACATCCTATGACTTTTTATTTGGATTTTATTGAGGTTTGATTTATATGCATATATTTCTGCACTAGTCTGTTCGTGCAAGTCACAGTATGTCTTTTCACTGAGCCCGAGCCAGGACATGATCTCGTGCGCACTTCTCTGCATTATTCACCGAGTCCCTCGTACTTGCGGGCCGGGACACGTTATCTGTGCATGTTTGTGATATGATGATACGGGGATGGCGGCCAAGATGGCACATGATGATTATTCACCGAGACCGCGGTAGAGGGCGGGACACGTTATGCATATATGATACATGATTCGACATGCATGATTCCATATTACCGAGTCCTTTAATAAAGGGCGGGACACGCTTTTTGCACATATGATATATGATTTTGTTACACATGATTTTGCCTACCGAGTCCCTTATCGGAGGGCGGGACACGTTATATGTTCATGTGATGTTATATGATACGAGACATGCATTATTTATACTTTGGCATTTCGTTTTACGAGATCTCGGATAAAGTACTCACCTTTTGTACTTCGGACTTTGACTATAGCCCGTTTGTTATAATTACGGATCTCGACTCCAATTATGACCACCTAGCTATACCTTTTATCCCCGGCTCTGATTGTGGTTCTGACGGTTACATTTCTGTACTCTTGTTCCTGACTATGATTATATTGGTTTCATTTCCGCTTTACATACTCGGTACATTTTCCGTACTGACCCCCTTTCTTCGGGGGCAGCGTCTCATGCCGCGCAGGTACACCCAGATGAGCAGAAGACATTATAGAAGATGTTTCAGCGGCGTTGGCAAGCTCGTTTGCTCTGGAGTCTTTGCCCGGTCGAGCACATGTGTGTTATGTTTTCTGATTATTTGTTAGAGACTTTGCAGACAGAGTCGTGGGTATTGGTTGTCAGTCTGTAAGCTTAACCTGTATTATACTTTTATCTGATTTTCAGAGTTTGAGAAAATTGTGTGTGTAGTAAGAATCTGTGGGTTCGCTCGGCTCCGGATATGGGATCGGGTGCCCATCACACCCTAGGGGTATTGGGGTGTGACATATAAACAGGAGGCTACAGGACATTTAGGATGTTATCTTTCCTTCTGATCTTAGATCGTGCGATAGAGCTGTGTTATCAGGATGACTGCGCACTAACGAAATGCTATGTTTCGGCGATGCCTCCGAGGAAGGCCACGGGCCCGAAGGGCAAGTCTACGGCGGTGGTGAGACCGGCCCGAGCCGGATAGCTACTAGGGCCGTGCCCGTCCCCGGCCGGAGATTGTGCCTCCAGCCCCCCAGCCAGGGGCGGATGATGGGACCCTACGAGAGGCAGTTCAGTTGTTGACTCGGTTGGTAGCAGGACAGGTCCAGAGACATGGAGCAGGGGATGATCGCGTAGACAGGCGCGATAGTCACAGGGCCCGTGATTTTCTACTTTGTGGGCCACCAGAGTTCTTCGGGTCAAAGCCCGCAGAGGACCCTCATGAGTTCATCCGGCAGATGCAGCGTACCCGTTGTTGATTAGTGCTTCGAGACGAGTCGGTTGAGATGGCGTCATGCCGGTTGCACGATGTAGCGACTAGCGGTATGAGTCGTGGATGCTGTCCAGAGGCGAGGGTGCCCCTCCAGCCGTATGGGGCGAGTTTGTAGAGGCCTTCCTGGCCCATTTTCTGCCTCCTGAGGTACGGCGAGCTAGAGTGGACGGTTCTGGCACATAAAGCGGAGGGCGGACCCGTCCGGGAGTACGGTTTAGAGTTCGATTCGGCGGCGAATATGCGCCTACATATGTTGCTGACATGACTGACCGGATGCACCGATATATAGTGGGGCTGGACCAGTACTTTGTTGACAACTGCTTGGTGTTGGCGGCCCAGCCCGGTATTGTCACGACCCAACTAGGGCCGCGACGAGTACCCGATACTTGTACCGAGCACCCCCTGTCATATGTCTTGTTCTTGTTACCAAGTGGGCCGTATGAACACTGGCATTTTTTTTTCTTTCCATAACATCGTCGATAATAGCATACATATAAACGAGTAGTGGTGATCAACTGTACTGACATATTACACGGCGACAAGAACAACTAGGCAATGGAACATCTACCTGTACATATCTGTCTACGAGCCTCTAAACAAGATACATGTAATTACAAGTGGCTGACGGTGCTGTGTTCAAATATATACACAAAAGTAGTACCCAGAACAGTAGCTCCGGAACAACTGGAGCGTCTCTCGATGTGCAGCTGAAAAAGCTCCTAGGAGTCGAACCCGTCAACCTGTCTACCTGCGTGGCATGAGACGCAGCCCCCGAAGAAAAGGGGTCAGTACGAGCAGTGTACCGAGTATGTAAGCCATGAAAATAATACAATGAAGCACGTAACATGTGAGCAATAACAACCTGTGGGACCAAAGATCATGTAACGAGATAAAAGGATAATCTGTACCTGTAAGTGCCTCTCAGGCGAATGCCATGCTTGCTTATTATATAATTTTTCAAAAACATTTCTTGTCATATACATGTGAAAATAAAACAAGTCATATCGCCGAAATACGTCGGCTCGCCCACATGTGTCCCGCGTCCGGGCATCCCGCGTCCGGGATGGAATTACGCCAGCTGACCAGGTGGCAATGCGTCTATAGCGCAACATGTATCCATTCCCCAAAATTTCCCCATTTTCATATACATATCATATACATGTCATGTACATATCATATAAGCAACATGCATAAGAACCCAAAGAAAGTCATGTGTCTATCGGAGTGACGTAAGGTCGGTAGCCTCCGATTACCTTATGAAATAATCACGGTCGCTTCGTCCCACCTTGAAGGAACAACCATTATAAGGCGAGACCATCAATGAATAGCAACACCACGAGAAAAACATAAAATAAGATTATAAAGTTTCTATGAACGAAGTAACGGAAACCGATATGCACGTATATCGAGACTCAAGTGACGAACATAAAAACATGGTCATTATGTCCCATTGGGTCATCCACGAAGATTTCAAGGCATTTCGATTTCATTTCCAAGGGTTTCGGACGTTTGAACATTTCTTTTCCTTAAAGCACAAGTTGTGGATTCAATTCTATTGAATGAAAAATGAATAAATTTAGGTGTCGTTTCCGAGGGGTAGGACTTTTCCCGAGGGTCGAATTTCGACCTATACTAACTAGGACATGCCAAAGGAAGGAGAGGTGGACTTCACATACCTTTTTCGCTTTGCTCACGTTTCCAAACTCAAGCTCCAAGTTCGCCAAAATCTACAATTTGGTCACAATTACCAATTGTTAATCTCAGCCCATACTTGCCTATAAACAAAATTTGGGCAGCACCTCCCCTATACATATGACATCCCCGAGAATATGACTCAACCATTTTATCACTCAACAAACCCGAGAATGGAACTCGGCCAAATCGTCAACCAACAATGTCAAAATCTTGCCAATAACATCAACAAACCACTTATTTTTAATTCTACTCAATTCAATTCTTTTCAATGCAATCCAATACGATTCCATACAATTCAATATAACTCAATACAATTTAATTCACATAATGTTCCAACAATACCATCAATATACTACTTACCCATATCTTCCAACTTATGCAACAATAACAACAATTTCCATTCTAAATAGAATCAATTCATCACACCTTACCACTACCTACTATTCGGCCAACACACCCCATATGCATACTTTTCATGAATTTCTATATTTTCCATACACTACAACAACCACCAACACACAACACATACACACACTCACGGCTATATACACCATGCACACACACGGCTTCATCATGCATTCACAACTACAATCTCTCCAAAATCATTCAACTTCCATTTTACACATAACCTTCACAACAATAACAACCAAACACTAAATAAAATAATTAAAACATGATTCCTACATACCTATGCATATTCGGTCATGCCCCTATATTCATGTCCTTCATGAATTTCATTCATTTTCATGCACTACAAATCCACAAATATCCATAACACATAAAGAAGGATGAATTCTTACCTTGTTCCTTTATTCCTCACTTGGCTAGAATTTGCAATTCCTATGAATATGTGTTTTTCTTGCTTCAACAACCACTCTACTTTGTTTAGGACCCTTCAATATAGTGTTTGGATGCAAGAGAATAATTTTTAGTGAAAAATTTCTTCAAGGTTCTTGTGGCATGGAGGTGGCCGAATGCCCCTCTCAATTCTCTTCTTTCTTTCTTGCTCTCTCTTTCTTGAAAAGTCTAGAGAAAAATGAGATGAACAAGTCATCTCCCACCTATATATACTTAGTCCCTTCCAATAATCATCCACCATATTGCCCCTAGCTTGGCTTAATTTAATTTGGCCAAGTTTTGAAAGTGGGGTCCATGGACAAGTGGCCCCCCTTTCTTGAAAAATCTAGCAAATTTCTCTTATTTCATGAAAAATATTTCCCTTAGTTCCAAATTTGCCCCTAGCCTTTCTCCGTATTTCCATGAGTCATTTTGCAAATTTATCTTTTTACCCCTGGCCTTTCTTAATATTCCAACTTTAACATTTTCCATAAGCAACTTGTGTCACTTGCCTTGACTTACCCGAGGGTACAAAATACGGAATGTAACAGGTATGGATATTGCCCGTATACAGGCCCATGCCCAGGGCATGGAGGACCGACGCAGAGGGCGCCAGCCTGATAGGGTTGATGACAGGGGCCAGCCCAAGAGGGCTAGATCATCTGGGGATTTTCGAGGCAGGCAGCCTCAGCAGCAGCAGAGCAGATATCCTCCCCAGCCAGCGCGGAGCACACCCCCACAGTTTGCCGGTAGGAGATCAGAGAGTGCAGGTTATTCAGGAGCGGGACAGAGCTCTAGGGCTATGAGTTTGCAGTCGGATGGAGGCTCGAGCCAGCCGAGGCCGTTTATGCCACAGTGTCCTCAGTGCGGCAGGCACCATCTAGGAGAATGCCGTCGTGTTACAGGCGCTTGTTTTACTTGCGGCCGTCAAGGCCATGTTATGAGAGAGTGCCCGAGAGGTGGTTCGAGTGGGCCGGCCTCGGCCCTCACCGGGTCGGTTCTTTGGTTCGTCCTCTTCTGCAGTTATGCGCCCTACGGGGCAGGGTATGCCGGCACCAGCAGGCCGTGGTAGAGGCCGTGGTGGAGCGTCCAGTTCTAGCGGTCCTTCGAACCGCTTGTATGCGTTGGCCAGTAGACAGGAGCAAGGAGCGTCACCAGATGCAGCTACAGGTACATGAATCCTTACTAAGATGTGTGCTGTTATGTATGTGTGTTCGCTGTATGATTATTATTTAATAGCCGTAAGCAGAAATTTAAGGACCGTTAATAGAGTATTCATAAATTAAGGTGATTAAGTTATGTTTACCATTACAGTGAACCTGGAAGTCGAGGACGGAAGGTAATCGTATTCGTAAGTGAAAGGTGAACGCGGGGGATCGAGAAGGGTAAAACGGTAATTGTGCCGTGAGAAAGTTTTGAAAACTGTTAAGACTTCAATTTACTTCAGGTTGTATACTGAAGGTCATGTGGCGACGTGAACGCTATCAGACTAATATTAACGCACCGTATTTCATCAGAATTCCGAGGTTAAGCGTGCTGGAGTGAGAGAAATTTTGGAATGGGTGACCCCCCTGGGAAGTTTCCTGAAAATCTCACGAATTCAGACGAAAGAAACAAATGAGAAGCTAGAGTAATCCAAAGGAAGTTAGAGTGTGCGGAGTGGGTCGGAACCTTAAGTGGTTACGTAGAACGAGGCAGATTAGACCGGTAAAGAGGAAAAGATGTATCACGATTTTAAAATTGGGATGAGTTCGAACAGTGTTGGAAATATTTTGTAAATGAAACGATAGCGACGATATGTCTGCGTGTGTGTGTAATGTCTCATACCTAGTTTTATTAGCGGATATGTGTATTCCGGCAACCGACGTGGCGGTATAGGGAAGGCTAATTGGACAGAGTAACGAAGCTCAAGTGAGCAAAGGTGTATAGATGGTACAAATGTTACAAAGCAAGCTGATATTGTGTTAAGGTCAAGTTTGGACAGTTCAAATGCAATGACATGTGAAAAAAAAAAGGGAAGAAAGTGAGTAGATGGAAGGTCAGGGAATCGGAACGTCAGGATCAAAGTACTGTTTACTTGGAATGGGAAATGCGGATATAAGGCAAATATAAACGGGTAATGATATAAGCATACCCCTAAAGGGGGGAAGCGGATGCGAGGAATGCAAGTGTAAGATATAAAGATTGCAACATAATGTGTGACCGGAAAGTTGAAAGGCGAGATCTAGGCAAAGGAGCAATAAAAGAGTTCGAATTAAGGATAAAGAGATGATTTGAGAAGTTGCCAACGAGATAAAGAAAGAAAGAAGAAATATGATTGGTAGATACGGCTGCATGCTATGGTAATAAAAGGAACTTCCCCCGAGATCCTTATACGGCATTATAAGACTAGTTGAACATTCGAGGACGAATGTTCTAAAGGGGGGAAGGATGTTATATCCCGTATTTTTGCACATTGGAACGATCCGGATTAATAATGATAAATTAAGGACAAAACTATTCCGGGATACAAAGTCGGGATTTTTGACCTTCGATTTTGTTTTGGGACATAAGTTGTTTATGAAATTGTTGGCATGGAACATTTGAGAAAATTTGGGACCAAAAGTGGAAATTTTGGAAGTATGAAATTCATGAAAATATTGGCCATGTTATATATGTCTTGAATTGGTCCCACATACTTTGTGAACAATTTTAATTGGTCCAACACATGTGTGTGGGCCATGGACACTTGGGCAATTTATGTGGAAGCTTAAAAGATGACTTCTAAGTCATCTTTCACTCATTTACAACACTTAGAAAAAAATAGAAGTTGAAGAACACCATTGAGGGTGCTCTCGGCCAAGAAGAGAAGAGAGAAAAAAAAACCAACTTCAATTTTAGCCCTCCTAAAATTATTTCTTTGGTGCTAAACCACTAATTTGAGGTCCCTAAGTAGCGTGGAGGCGTTGTTCGGGTCATCCAATCACCCGTTGTGTAGATCGCAAACCCTAGGCAAATTGGGGAGTTGAAGAAGAAAGGTAAGAATCAATTATGTTTTATGTGTTATAATGTTATAGCCCGTATTTCGTGTGTTCGGATATTGCGAGACAATGGTGAGAAGTTAAGGATAAGACTATGTTCTAAAATAATTTTAAGGTACGAGTTGTTAGGAATATTATTAATTATGAACATTGGTAGTATGGAAATATTGAGAAAGGTTAAGGGTAAAAAGAGAATTTTGCAAAATGGCCAATGAAAATAATGTGGAAGGCTAGGGGTAAAATGGTCATTTCACGAGTAACCAAGAAATTCCTTGGAAAAGGGCCATGTGGCCGAAAAAAAAAGGGGGAAAAGAGACAAAGAAAGGAATTAGTCATCTTTTGGAAATTTGAAGAAAATAAAAGAAAAGTCAAGAAAAGAAAAGAAAATTCTAGAGAAAAAAGAAAAGAATGAAGGGAGGGGCATGTGCCCCTCACATGCTTGCAAGGCTATATATATACAAGGGTGGTCATCTTTTTAAATTAAGAGAGTGGAAGAAAAAAAGAGAGCAAAGAAAGAACAAAAAAAAAAGAGAGTAAGAGGGGTGTTCGGCCATGGAGGCCGAACATGGACCAAGAAGGAGGATCAAGAGAAAAATATTTTCTCCTAGTTATTCTACCTAATGGAAGGTCCTCTACAACATGGAGTGAGTGTTGAATCAAGAAGAAGGTTCTTTGATGTCATATACAAACTTTAACCAAGAGAGAAGTTGAATGGAAAAGGTAAGAACCAATTTCCTTTTAAGTGTTATGAATGTTTGGTGTATGTGTAGGTTGAAGAAATGGATGAAACATATGAAAATATGTGTGTTGCATGTTGGCCGAATATATGTGTTGTGTTGGAGTGAAGTGATGAATTAATATCATTTAGTAATTTGATTGTTGAGTTGTGGATGTTAGTTGTAGCCGTGTATTGTGTTGCATGGATTGGTCGTGGTGATGTGTGGTGTTGCATGGAAAGAATGGATTGATCCTATGTAGAATGTTGTTTGTTGTCGTAATGTATGAAAAGATGAGAATTCAAGAAAATATGCATGTAGTACATGTAGCATGTTGGTTGTTATTGAAATGCCAAGAAATAAGTGAAAAATTCATGGAAGTATGTATAAAGTGTGTGGTGGCCGTGTGGCCCTTGTTTGGTGTAGGAGAAAATGAATCAATTCTATTTGGCATTTTGATTGTTATGTTGTTGTTGTAATGTAAAGGGATGGATGAAAGTGCATAAAAACATGTAAGAAGTGATTATGGTCGAAATGGGTGTTTTGGTAAGTTAGTGTCAATTAATGTAATTCGACATTCTAGTTGTTGTCGTTATGGATTATGTGACGTTGAATGAAGAATGTGGTTGAAGTTAATGAATATAGATGATAATGAAATGTATGGTTGTTGTTAAATTTGAAGGTTTCGGGTGAAGTAGTATGCCGATTGATTCGACAGAATATTATGCGAATTGAATTGAATTGAATATTGAAGTGTTGCTAGAATAATTGTGGCATTGTTGTTTGTCACGCCCCGATTTCCAAGGGACGTGATGGGCACCCGACCCCACATCCGGAGCCGAGCGAACCCACAGACTCCTATGCCACACATAAATTTTTTCAAATCTATAAATCGAATAATCATGAAATACATAATGAAGCTTATAAATTTGACAAAATCTGTAATTATACAAAATTTATTACATAACACACATCGACATGTCGGCTGATGGAGCCGCTGACAGACGACAATCATACCCACAACGCCGTTCGCAAAGTCTCTAGCACGGTTCCGGAAAATCAAATCGACGGACTCGACTCGGCATCTCGGAGAGTGGAGTTTGCCATCTTCGCTGGAACATCTTCTATAATCACTTCCGCTCATCTGGGAGTACCTGCGCGGCATGAAACGCAGCCCCCGAAGAAAGGGGGTCAGTACGGAATATGTACTGAGTACGTAAGGCATGCAACACAAATAAACAAAACTATAACTGAAACAGACGGAACTATCAAGTGAGTATATATATATAACTCCGAGTACCAGGCACATACCTTTCAGACACAATTCATACATACCTGTTTCATAAGCCAAAGGTGTACAGAAATAAAGGGTCAACCAAGATACCTAAAATGCTTAATTTGCATTCACAGACCGCATGTCCGAAGAGGTGCAGAAGATACGGAGCGCCCGGTAATGTCACACGTCAGACGGAGCACAGAACGTACAGAACATTCAGATGAGATCATATATCGAACGGAATATCAAACGTACAGAATGTTCAGATGATGTCGTATATCAGACAGAATACAGGACGTACGGAGTGCCCAGATGATATCATATAACGGACGGAATACAGAACCTACAAATCGTACAGATACTGACATACATCGGACAGAGGAGTACGAAGGCTCGGAAGATGACATATGTCGGACGAATACGAGAATGCATGTCAAAATCATAAATCTCATATGTGTTTGACGTGTCCCGCCCTTCGATGAGGGACTCGGTGAATAGGATCATGTATAGCGAGAATCGTATGTCATATATGCAAACAACGTGTCCCGCCCTTTATTAAGGGACTCGGTAGATAAAATCATGCATACCGAATCATATGTACATAACGTGTCCCGCCCCTCCTCTACCGCGGTCTCGGTGAATAATAATCATGCGCCATCCCGGCCACCATCCCCACAACATCTCATCATAATCACATACGGATAACGTGTCCCGGCCCGCAAGTACGAGGGACTCGGTGAATAATGCGAAAAGTGCGCACGAGAACATGTCCCGGCCCGGGACTCGGTGAATCGAATCGTATCGTGACGTACACACGAGATCATAACATGCCCCGGCCCGGGACTCGGTGAAAGATACATTGAGTCGCGCGCGAGCGCAGTAGTGCGAAAACATATGCATATGAAATCGGACTCGATGAATACATACGCTTATTAACATCCGAAGATTCGAACAAGTCTCGGGTTCTTCCGGTTAGCATCGGAGAGTTATAAGCATTTAACATACGAAACCTCTTCGGACTTTCCAAGCGATCCGAGGTCGTGTATGGAGAACATTAAGACTTATAGAGAGTATTCATATCAACTTACTTATACCCAATGCTTATAAATCACTCTTATGTTTGCATACTTATATCGGATTTTCTATTTTCAGAACATTTACGACGGACTGCTTATATCAGAATAGTCTAATCAGAATACCCATATCGGGGTTACCGATACTTATAACAAACTCAAATCATTAGTCCAAAATTTCCATTGTTTAACGAACGGAATTAAGACGAATAGTACTACACACTTAGGTCTTGAGGGGTGTAGTCCCACCTCGAGTCAAGTCGGATAACGGACCTAAAACGTGGTCATTATGTCCTATTAGGTCATCCTTGAAGATTTCAAAACATTCCACTTTCGTTTCCAAAGGTTACGGACGCTTAACCATTTCTTGCACTAAAGTGTAAACTAATTAGTTCAATTCTATTGAATGAATAGTAACTAATTCAACCTCGGATTTCTAGATTTAGAGTGGCCCCCGAGGCACACGTTCAAGCCTATGACGTCTAAGACATGCCAGAGAAGGAAGGGGAAAGCCTTACATACCTTTTACTCGCCGCTTACGCTACTCCACATTCCGGTCCCAAGTTCGCCAAAATCTGCAATTTGGTCATATTTACCGATTACTATTCATGAGGCTTGAAATTCCAATCTTGAATTTGTTCTCGTCCGCCGAAATTTCGCAAAGACCTCCCCCGTAAATGCACCATCCCGAGAATATGGCTCGGCCCAAATCAACATCAACAGCAATCCGGGAATTCAACCCGGCCAAACTTTCTCTCCAAGTTTCTTCACTCCACCAAATTATCCAAACGACGAAACGAACGGCTTATCTTCCGAAATAATTATACCACGTTGAAGAGGACCCTTGAATTAGTAGGAATACATCAAGAAAATAATTTTTAGGAACAAATTTCAAAGGGTCCTTCTTCTTCCTCCATGGCCGAATGGCCATCTTCTTTTCTTTCTCTCATCCGTTTTTTTTTTCTTTCCTTTCTTCAACACTCCAAATGGTAAGTTGAATATATAATTTGGTCCTCTCATGGTATTTATTTTTAAGTCCCTCAAGAAAGAAAAATTGTGAGCACATGGTCCTTATTCTTTTTCTCAAAACTTCTAGAATTTTTTTTTTTTTGAAGATGACTTTGTCATCTTTTTCATCTCTTTTTCCCCCAAATTTCTTTTGAAATTTCTAGAAATTTCTCAAATCTCCAAAGATGAATAATTGTCTTGCCTTGTCATTTTCTTTCCACAAATGTGTTTTGGCCACAAATACATAAAGTGATCACATGTGTTATTGCATGGCTTGCAACAAATGGCCAATGCACAAGTGGGGCCCACGGCCACAATGGCTTCTCCCATAAATCATGAATTAATAAAAAATTTCAAATTCCAAATTTGCCCCTAATCTCCCATGTCGATAATATTATAAGCGACTTGCGCATCCAAACAAGACCAGAAAATATAACCTCGTCCTTAACGTCCCGTCATTGACTCGGAATATTCAAACGTACAAAGTACGGGCTATAACATTGTTGGTTTGGCCGGGTTGAATTCCCGGATTGTTGTTGATGAAAAATTTGGCCGAGTTAGAATCTCGGGGATGGTGCATTTACAGGGGAGGTGCTGCCGAAATTTCGGCAGACCATAAGTGAATGAACTTGAAAGGTTAAGACAAGCATGTGTCAATAAATCTAATAGTTGCATCAACTTTCTTGGATGTAGACTAGCGGAACCAAGCTTGGATGAATAAGCATAGCTAGTAAGGCGCGGCGCAGGTATGTTAAGGCTCGTCCCTTTTCTTTCTATGGCATGATTCGTATGTAAGATTTTATAAATGCTTCCATAACGTCCTTATTTTCAAAAGTTAGAAGTTATGATTTCAAAGTATGATTTTCCTTCTTAAAGGTTTGTGAATGCTTTCCAAAATATCCATTTTTCTTCAAAACCCAAGTTTATGATTTTTGAAAGTTTTTATGACCAAAACAACGACTATGATTTTATGATGACAATAATGATGCTAGACATGAGAAAATGACTAGAACGAGTATGCCAAGGATATGTTCTTACTATGAATACGATGATACGAAATGTCAAGTTATTTTTGAATAATGACTATTTTAAGGTTACAAAGTATATGAAATGATGTGTCATGATCCTGTTTTATGTTTCCTGTGATGTTATCCTTGATTGATAGTCTCGCCTTATAATTGTTCCTTCAAGGTGAGACATGACGATCCTGATTGTTCCATAATGTAATCGGAGGTTACCGACCTTACGTCACTCCGATAAAGTTATAGCTTTTTATTGGGCTCTTATGCATGCTTAAGTTGTGATAGTTACACCGTGCCTATATGGCGGGCGTACACCGCCAAGGTGGGCTACACACGTATACACCATATCTTGGTGACATGGCGGTACACCACTAGTGGGCGGCATGAGATGATTACCCGGACGCGGGAGGCCGGACGCGGGCTAATGATGTTATGTGATTCGACGAGCTATGGATGCATATAAGAGTAACGTGATAAGCATGCATGACTACGCCTTAAGAGGCACTCACATGTACAGGTTACAGCTTTATATGATATGTTCCACAAGCATAAGTTACAGCTTGACACATGACATGTTCCATATGTACAGGATACTCTCTTTTGCATGACATGTCCTACTTTTCATACTATGTTACTATTTATGCCTTACATACTCAGTACAATGCTCGTACTGACCCCTCTTCTTCGGGGGCTGCGTTCATGCCGCGCAGGTACACCGGATGATCAGAAGCCGTTATAGAAGATGTTCTAGCGGAGTTGGCATCTCCATTTGCTCTGGAGAGTTGCCGGGTCAAGAGTCCTATGCTATGATGTCATGTTCGAATTAGAGACTTTGCAGACAGAGTCGTGGGTCCAGAGTGTCAGCTTTTAAAAAGGGTTCCACTAGTTGATGTATTTTTATTATACCTTATGTTATAGAGCCCTTATGTTTACGGAATCGTGTTTAATTTGAGAGACGACGAAAAGAGTTTTAAAAATTTTACTATGTATTTTAGTTTCAGTTGATTTAAGAATCCAAAGAGAATGTGTGAGAAATAAGAGTCAGCGGGTTCGCTCGGCTCCGAATACGGGGTCGGGTGCCCATCACACCCTAGTAAGATCTGGGTGTGACATATAAAGGTTGTATGCATGTTGTAGTATGTTAAAATGGATGAAATTTATGAAATATGACATGTTGGAGTTGAGGTGGTGTGTGTGGTGTGTAGTTGTGTAGGTGTATGTGTGTTGTGTTGTATGGAAGTAATGAATTGAAGTCTAGTTAGCATGTTGTGATCATTATAGAGTGAAGAAATGAATGAGAAACATCTATATGTCACGTATATGGCCGAATATGGGTCATGTAGTATGGCAAAGAATGAATTAATATCGCTTCTTGTTTAGTTGTTGTCGTTATGAATTCTATGTCGACGATAATAGTTTAATGACTCAAAGTGATATCGTTAGTGTTGTGGGCTGAATTGGAGGCAATTGTACATTTGATGTAACTTGTATAACTATGAGAATGACATTGTTATAGTGCGGATTGTTGATGCAAATTATGATTCGGAAGTTAGAAATGGGTTATAGATGTGTCTCGGGTTTGGGGACAGTTTTCGGGCAAATTGGAGCTTTGTTGGATTGTTGGAAATATTGTATGAATTGTTTAAAATGTTGTTGAATGTTGTTGGTATGGATTTGGATTAGTAGATGAATGTATAAGCGTTGATGTTGGCTTGAATGTGGCCGTTGAATCGAATATATCAAATGTTGTCGAATGATGTAAAAGAGAGTTATTAATGCTATATTGCCTTTCGGATTGGTTATTAATATTGCTAGGTTGGTTGTTGTTGTTGTTGTTGATTGATTTGGCCGAGTTAAATTCTCGGGGTGGCCTATTTACAGGGGAAATGCTGCCCAAATGTCTGTAGAATTAGGGGCTAAATTGGAATTAAATGCCCAAATGTTTATAGCTAATGTTTGGCATATTATGAATTGGTTGTAGACCTTGGGCAGCCCGAGACGTAAGTTGGAGTTAGCTTGAGTTTGGATTGGCGTTGGAAGCGATCGAGGTATGTAAAGCGCAACCCTTCCTTTTTTTGGCATGCCTTAGTCTTAAATAGGATATGATACGAGTATCGGGGAAATTCTACTCTCGCGATCCGACCACGTCTATGATTATTATTTGTTTCTTGATCTTTATAAGCATGATATGATGAAATATTGGCCTTTATGTCTTTGTATGACTAAGTTTTAAAAGTGGCATAAAAATTTGGTTTTAAAGAGTTTTGTTCCTAAACGACTCCGAAAACTACGAAAGTCCGTAACTTTCACAGACAGAATCGGATCGCCTCGATATGCTCAAAAATGATTCCATGATGTATGACGACTATGTTTTCCATAGGCGGGCCCGGCTCGGTCGACACCCGTTCGTGGGTCCCGCGACTCTCCTTTATGTACTTCTGACGACTTTTGCAAGAATAAGATATGATTATGAATCCCGATTTCAAGTACGATTAGTTTACTTACCTTTTGAGTTATGATAATGATTTCACGTATATGATTTTGGTACATGACTACGGTTTCTAAAGTTCGGGTTGATATGTTCCGTGTAATATTCGAAAGAAAATTCGATTTGACTATTGTCTTGGTTTTGAAACAATCTTTCGCTTCGACTATCCGACTGAGTCTGTAATGACGACTATGTTTTTGATTTCCACGAGCTATGTCATATGATTTCAACACGTACCTACAATTTCTAAAACGCTACTTGATATGTTCTCGACTGGCTCTTCGGAAGGAACTCGACTTGACCGTTATTTAGCTTTAAAAATGAGATTTCGTTTGATTATGTTGATTGAGTCTGTGATGATGATTTGTGTATATGGTTTCTCACTACTCTGTTCGTGCGAGCTGTTATGACCTCTTTCACTGCCTCCCGGGCCAGGGCATGTATTCGTGCACGATTCTACAGTATGATTCACCGCGCCTCTCACTAGAGGGCCAGGGCATGTTATATGATATGATTATGATATGATGATACGGGGAGGTGGCCAGGATGGCATATGATGACTTCATTCACCGCGTCCCTCACTAGAGGGCCGGGGCACGTTATATGTATATGATATGATGATTTTACTTACCGCGTCCCTCATTAAAGGGCCGGGGCACGTTATATGTATATGTATCTGATGGCTTTACTTACCGCGCCTCTCACTAGAGGGCCGGGGCACGTTATATCTATGCATGGGTACGAGATGATTTTCTGACTCTGTTTCTCAGTCCCGTGATGAGCTGTATATGAAATGGATACGTATGATTTATGTTTCAAAGGCAAGTGTTATGATTTTCTGGTTATTATGCTACTTTTCTGTCCTCCTCGTTTCAGTACGATTCTGATTATGGTATTCTATGCTTTACATGCTCAGTACATATTTTGTACTGACCCCCTCTCTTCGGGGGCTGCGTTTCATGCCCGCAGGTACAGATACAGATTTTGGTGATCCGCCGGCTTAGGATTCCCATCGGGCGGTCTTGGAGTGCTCCTTTGTTCCGGAGCCCACATTTTGGTACATATTCGTTCGTGGCATATGTATTTGTTTGTCCAGGGGTACGGCGGGGCCCTGTCCCGTCATATGATTCTGTCTTTCTGTTTAGCGGTCTGTGGATATATACGTGTGGGTTGTGCCCAGTCTGTTCGGTTAGACTTGTATGATATATGTTTTGGGCGATTCTGTTCGCCATGGCAGCCTTGTCGGCTTACGTATATATATAAATGTCGATCTGTTGGCCCTGTGTGGCCTCTGTTGGTATTTTCTGCGTGCAGGGTTATTTTGGATAGTCAGAAAAACAAAGAAAACTCTGCCGAAATTTTTCTAGAAATAATATAAGTTTGAAACATAGCCTTACCGGCTTCTGATATATCTGTGTTTGTGTTTGTAATAGTTTGACACTAGATGTGATATTTGTTTACGTGTAGATCATTTGATGTGATTCCGTTGAATATGTGTGTTCGGGTGCCCAGTTCGGACGCTAGTCGCGGCCTACGGGGTTGGGTCGTGACAAGAGTCTCCGGGTTACGGACCTAGCCAAAGCTCAACCTGGAATCTCGATCAAGTAGACTCGGATTACTCTCGATGATAGGAACTGGAACTAGCAATAGACTCTGAACTAAAAAAAAAGAGTACAACAAGAGTAGCATCAGTACAAACAACACATACTGAGTAAGCATCATAGGTCGACTAAGATTAGTTCACGCATATAAGCATAAATTCAATCAAGACAAGCAGATAGGCACATAATAACCAAATCAAGGTCACAACATATCACATAACAGAGTCGCAACCTAAGGTGAAGCATCTAAACCACAAGTCGGACAAGTCTCAATAATCTCAAATCTATAATCACAAATCTAAGTCCTGAAACTAGGCAGAGTCACTAATCTAAAAATCTGGTCCAACCCATAATCCAATCCATGCCACAAAAAGTGTACAACATAACATACCAATTAAGAAATAAGAAGCCATGTGATGATGCAGGATAAAATGTAATGATGTGCAATGCACTGGCCAAATACTCCAAACCTTTACACACGTGCCAAATGCTAATGTTTACCCAATTATTCATGACCTGCAGGGGACCCATGGTATCCATGTACCACTCGTTTCGGGACGAACCTCGAACCACGAGCTCACATCGTTACCCCCTGCCAAATGTGCCTTAATATCGTACATGTTCCATCTTAAATCTCATGTACAATGTCTCATAATCGAATCACAATGAATAACTCAATAACACATATCAAAGCTAGAAACAATGAAGTACAGTCATAGTAACACAAGTCATAACAAGACTCACAGATAATCTGCTCAGTCATCGCCTAAGTATGTAACTATCTCAATCAGTTCGTGAAGGGTATATATGAACACCTTCCTTTCAACAATTCCAAACCATTTCCGTAATGTATGAATGCATGAATGGAGAAATGGGTGTAAACATGGTAAATCAATGTACTCAAATAATAATGATGGTACAAGAAGTCAAAATGCCATAAGTCATATCAAGACTTAGATCCACTCAGCTATGGAATGAATCATACAAACCATCTCTATCGTCATAAAGAGTCTATAACACCCTTTACTTCCAAGTATAGCAAGTACACCTCACAACTAAGTCTTGTGCCACCAAGTGCTCCATTTTCTAATGTATCATCAGCATCAAGTCATAATTCGATATCAATATACATGTGAAATGAGAATGTATGCCATGCATGATATCATCACAATTATACAACGGGACTAAGGCCTAATCACATTACCTTTCTTTATCCAATGATAAATGTCATAACCACAGAGAGACTAGTGCAACGCGTATCATAACGCAGCAATTCAGTTAACAAGTCTAATCACAATAATAGGGCAACAAGCCACAATCAACAACACGAGTATATATTAACTCCTTCCTTCCCATATGACACAATTACACCTTCTATTCAATACATAAAGTAATGGCGACAAGCCCACATAATCAGAAGTCATACTAACCGTGGTAATATCCAACCAAATACCATGTCCGAAGACCTAATCATGCTTTCTCCCGTCAATTCTACACAATATATACGTTTGGCTAATCAAAGTCTAACTAAAGTAAGCCGTAACCTACCTCAAATGCAGAACAAGAGCCACGAACTACTCCGCATGAGCCTTCTGTTTCTGAAATGCCTCAGAACTATGGTAGTCTAGTAAATAACGACAGACCATAATGCTAAGTAAGCCACATACCATCTAATTAACAAAAACAACAATTGGGGAAGAGGAACCAAATTCTTCTACCCTTTTCAAATGGATGAAACCATCATTAAATGGTAATTGTATCATAATCTCACTCCCAACAATCATTATCCTCCAATATATAGGTTTCTAATCAATTTAACCCTTTCAAAATAGATTTTAGGCCAAAGTTCCCATTTTTATTAGAACCTTAAGTTTCAATGCACAATTCTCATCATTAATAATTGAATTCTCATCCTAGGAAGTGATAAGCTATCCTCCTAGATGATTAAACAATAATAAAATTAACTTTTCCCAATTTATTCAAGGTTTTACTATTTCTAGTGTTCTAGGACCTTCACCCATCATTGATAGACCTTAAACTAATCATAGAACTTGAAGTAGAAAAGGGAATGAACCACATAAAGATTAGAACATACCTTCAAGGAGGAATTTCACCCTAGACTTAGAAAACCAACTCTCACTTTCTTGGGAACTGTTTTTGGTGTTAAGCGGGTAATGACATCGAAATTTGCAATATAAAAGTAGGTTCCCCCCCCCCCCAGTTCTTTGCTGCAGCGGTCCCTAGCTTCGCTGCAACGGTTACGAGTTTTGTTGCAGCGGTCCCAACCTTCGTTGTAGCAGACCTCCCGGTACATCCCGCACTAAAATGACCATAACTCCCTCATACGAAGGCGAAATGCGACGATTCTTTTTGCTATAGCTTTGTAATTACGATACGAATCTAATTGTTCAATGAAAACACACACAAAAGTTGTTTGATCAATATGGTTACCTTTATTGCCAAAGGACTACGGCGAAAACATCAAATACAAGCGGAACACAACCCAAATCCATCTGAAACACTTTGGAATCTGACCCAAACTTTTGGACAAGTCCACAATCATCATACTAATTTGTTTGAACTTTCAAAACATCGACACGGGTTCATATTAACCCGATGTTGACCGTGGCCAACTCTAACTCTTTAACTTAACTAGTTCCTCCAACAGTGACTCAAATCACACTCAAACCTTTCGGAAACCAAGCCAATGACTTCACTAAGTCATAAATCATACTAATGGGACTCGGGGAAGGGTCAACAAGGGTTAATAGGTCAAAAACACTATAACGACCAAACGGGTCGTTACATCAGATACCAATTAAATAATCATTTGTCCTCGAATGAAGAAGGGGAGTACGAAGCTGACGATAACTGAGGAATCTTTTTTTAACCCACACGGAAGTCTCCACATGCAAGAATTTTGGTGATAGCCCCGTTCGTTCATCTTTATCAACTAAACCTTACTTTATCTTAACTCAAAACCCAAATTCCCATATTTTCCATACTTGAAATTTCTTACACAACTAATTCCTGAATATAAGAACTGCCTTTGCCTGAATCTCCTAAATTATATGATCACACTTCTGTATGCGATCGATAGGTCCCACAAACATTTCCCAACTAGCACAATCCCCTAGTATAGCCACAAAACATAACCCAGTATGATCACTCTAAAGGCCTCTCGCACCCATAGTACCTCTTCGAATCATTACTAAGCCCGACACAAGCCATTATAACTGTCCGAATAACTGACTCTGGTAAAATATCATCAAGTCTACTCGCAAAACTAGAATAAGCTCGGTAAACCTGTCGTACCATGGAGGTGATTTGCTAGGAGACCTATAAGTCCATCCAGAAAATATATATGTAGCCTATCAAGCTTAATTCGAACAATTCTGACCCTGAATGAATGCCCAACCCTTTAATGCCACCAATTGTAAGTCTTATCACCCATCTGGGGCGACTAATTCTAGTCCGCAATATTATGAAAATGCTCACACAAGCTATCTGATTAGTAATACCCACAACATAACCTACTACCATGAATACGTTCTCATCTCGAAAATACAACTCTAACCTTAACCTTATAGGGATTTCAAGAATTTGTTCCTTTAGACCACACTAACCCATGTACTGCAGAATGTTACGAACTTATCCAACTGTAAATCACACAAGCCATTTCCATTTGGCTTAACACATCGGTTACCTAAAATTTACTTCTCACTAGTCGCTGATCACGAAACCTCACGAGAACTATGTGATATCACTAAGTCCATTTTTGTAGACTCCTTTCCTTTAGCGTACTCACGATAATACTTCATCTGAAAGAGGTAAGATAACACCTTCCCAACTTACACTATCCTAGGTAATCCCGAAGATGTACCCTGATTTTTTATTTTTTTTTATCGATTCTTGATCAACTATACCTTTTTCCCCAACTCTTCAATCCTCCCAATTCTAATCAAATCACAATCAACATTACTGTCTAACCATTTCTCAAATCCACTCAATAGAATACTGCATTTTCATAAGTCTTGCAAACTAGCTGAGTCATTCCTGGAGTTAGCAGCATGTCCTTAACTCACACAACTCTAAAACTGAATAATTTCTAAATCCAGCATATCACATAGTAGTCCTACTAATGTCCCCACGTACTCTACCAAGGTGCCTTCACTCAAATTCTAAAATTTTCTCCACAACTCGAATTTATTCAAAGCCTCATTATTGATTTACCACTTCAAGCATCCCAGTGGTCGACCCAAAACACCTCTAACCGTTTGCGCGATTATTTTTTTCATTCAATCAACTCAACCAAGTAGCAACACCTGTAATAGCAGGAATTAGTTGAAACTAACACAACATGTACAAAGCTCTCAAAACCTCCCAGTATACTTAGAGAATGAGGAAGGGAAATGACAAGGGTTTAAGGGTTTTAACGTAGGAAGTACAAAGAAAAACTACCCGTTGTCCACTGCAGCGGTCAGACCACTGCTACCACAAGTCCGCTGCAGCAGTTCTGGTGCCACTGCGGTGGGCACCAGACACCAGAATATTTCCTGGTCTTGACATGTCTCAACCCAAAATCTAACTATCCCCCGAGAGTTCCTTGTGTAGTAAAAACTTTATACTTGACCATCACTAAATCATTAATTAATCAATCATTGGCTCATGGCATAACCAAACATAACAACTCAATATTGAACCCTTATCCCTATTCTACCAAGGATGACCTTAACATAACCCTTGAATCAACTAGCTATTGATTCCATGACAGCCTTATCATTCCTCCAAAGTCGAAGAGACGGTGAACATGCCCTTTACTGAGGGACTTACCACAACTGCCCAACATCTTAAGCCTCCACTTGTCAGAAGTAACATTGCTTTTCGATCTGAAATCGATAACCACCTTCCTGAAAGAACCCATAAACCACTACCATATAGTTATGTAGAAACTCAACTTAACTTTTTCACACTGAATACATAATCCACCCTCGTAACACTTGCAACCTTAATCTGACGAGCATGTCTGATACCAATTGTTCCCTTCCTAATAGTGGAGATTAATCTATCCAAATTCTCTTATATCCAAGATAATGGCAAAAAAATAATCAGATCTAAATTACAACCCACACAACTAAACTTCAAGTCATAGTTGGATACTGAACTTAGTCACACATCCAAATTAGTAAGACACATCTAGCACCATTCCAGGCCATGTCAAAACACAAACCGCTCACATAAGAGTTTAGGAAATGAGTTTCCACTATTCATGGGAGAATAAGAAAAGAAAATTCAGATACCAATTGGAATCGACTAGATACCAATTTTAATGAAGTAGCAGGAAAGAATGAAAAAAGTGAAAGTTTCCTAAATGTCCTATAGGCTCTCACAGATAGGTACGGAGCTCATCGTACCGATCCGTAAGAATCTACTAATCATGCTATTGTACAAGTAAGATCGATAACTTAGGGCTCTGACACTAAGTTGTCACGACCTAATTCGTAAATCGTGATGGCACCTACACTGTCCCCCTAGGTAGGTGAACCATTCCTAACTCATTTTAATCCTTTATAAGAATTATGCATAACTAAACAACGATTTAATTAACAACTTAAAATATATTGACAATAAGTGTGGAAATAACAACAACCCCAAAATCTGGTATGTACTAGAACAAGAGCTACTACCAAGATACAAGTCTGGTAAGAAATAGAAATCTCAAATACCAATACTGTCTCACAAATACAAAGTAGACAGTTAAATACAGGAAGAGTCTCTGGGTTGCAAACCTAGCCAAAGCTCACCCTGGAATCTCGATCAAGTAGACTCAGATCACTCTCGATGATAGGAACTGGAACTAGCAACAGATTCTGCACTCAAAAGAAGAGTACAGCAAGAGTAGCATCAGTACAAACAACACGTACTGAGTAAGCATCATAGGACGACTAAGATTAGTTCACACATATAAGTATAAAATTAATCAAGATAAGTAGATAGGCACATAATACCCAAATCAAGGTCACAACATATCACATAACCGAGTTACAACCTAAGGTGAAGATTCTAAATAACAATTTTGACAATTATCAATAATCTCAAATCTATAATCATAAATCTAAGTCCTGAAACTAGGCATAGTCAGTAATCTAAAAATCTGGTCCAGTCCTCTTACATCTTGGAAATTTCGTGTCATTTGCGTTATGAGTAAACTAGCACAAGACTAAAGTGCATATGAGGCCCTTATAAGGTTAAGGATGTTATCTAATAATTTTAAGTTTATACCTTAAGGTTTCTAAGTCACATGAAGCGATGGAAGTAAGTTTGTTGAAAGATTGGAATTTGAGTTATGGTTTTTGGAAGTTTTCATATCATTTGAGTTATGCATTGCTTAGAATTACTTAGAGGGGAAGATATAGGGTACCTTAGATGGTTAATGAAGTTTTATATGAGTTCCAAGTAGGTTCTATAAGGATTGGAGGTCAAACGAATCAAAAACAACACAATTTCGCGAAATCGGAGAGTGCTGGGGCAGTATGCGGCGCATATTGAGTATGCTGGGCCGCTTACTGTCTTAAAACTCTCCATTGTGGGAGTGCTCACTGCCAAACATCATCCCTAAGATGAGGAGGGAGCATGCGGCTGCATACTGAGTATGCTGGGCCGCATACTCAACGCAAAATGGAGCAGGGAGGACGATTAACCACCTTTTTGAATCCCCAAAGACCTCATTTTCATTCCAACATTCCACACTTATTTACCCACACTTCTAGAGGCTTATCAAGAGTTCTTGAAGGTTCCACAACACTCCACACCCTTCCATATCATCAAGAGAGAACATCAACATCAAAACTCAAAGAGAATTCATGGAAGGTAATTGTTCTTGCTTCTCTCCAAAGTTGTGGTAAACTTGGTCTTGAAAGGAGTTGGCGAAGGTGAAGTTATTCTATAGTAAGGTATGATATTCCTGTTATGTACATCATTGAGTTGATATAAAGGTTTAGTGACCCTTCGAAAGGAAAAGAATTAAAGTGACGAAGTCATAAATGTTGAAGTGAAGAAGATGACTTTAAGATGAACTTAAAAATGGGATTTTGGGTAGATTTGAAACTAAATTGAATGCAACTTCTTGAATATGGTATTATGAATGTTATTATTGTTGTTTATGAGTTTTTTTTCCATATCGTGGAAGTTGATGAAATAGGGGAAGTGTTGCCCAAATTCTGTTAACCTTTTTGTAGCTCTAGTTTGAACTTAAGCATGTTTTCAATGACTTGACCTTAGTATGAATTCTCCTGAATGTAGAGGTTGCGAGTCTTGAAGAAGAACGTTAAGTCATTAAGAAGACGTAAATGTATATAAGGCTAACCCTTCTTTCTAAAGGTATGTTTTCCTTATTTGAACCTATGCGTGATATCCATGATATTCCTACTCCTATAAATGCTATAAGCTCATAATCTTCGAGATTCTCTTCATATTGTTGACAATGTCTTAATCCTAGAGATGCGACAAGTTCATAACTTACAATATTCTTGAAATACTTTGGAAAAAGCTCCTAATAGTGATGATGCTAATGATGACGATGATAATAGTGATGATGATAATGATAATGGTGATTCAATAATAGAAATCGGGGGTTTACCGATATTGTGTCACCCCGATAGTGTTGTAATGTTTCCTCGGATACTTATGTATGTCATAGATGTATGAAGCTATGTTGTGACACTGAGCCTATATGGCCGGGTATGATATCTGTTGTGCGCACACCACTGCAGTTAGGTATGGACAACATCGAGCCTTGTTATGGCTGGGTATGGATGACACTGACCCCATACAGTCGGGTATGGTATCATTATATGTATATGTATGAAACGTTTTCTTAAAAGGAAGGTTAAGTAAGAATGATGAACGTCTTAAGAGATATAAATGATTCATTTATCTTATGTTATTCTTCATACTTTTATCATGTTATTATTTATGCCTTACATACTCTGTACATTGTTCGTACTGACATCCTTTTATTTGTGGACGCTACGTTCATGCCCGCAGGTAGACAGACCAGACCAGTAGGCTGCTTCTCCAGTGATTGCATTTAGGTGCTCCATTTGATCCGGAGCCGAAATAGTTGGTATTATTATTTTGGTGTAAATATATGGGCATAGCGGGGTCCTGTCTTGTCTTTATGATATTATGTACTCTTCTTAGAGGCTCATAGACAGTTTTGTACAGTTAGGCATCTCTCAGCCTTGTCTGCTCGTATTTTGATATATCATTTTGATAGCCTTGTCGGCTTGTGCATATATTGTCATAGTTGATGATGTTTGTATAAAATGGTGCCTTAGTTCGATGGAAATCGTGTTATTGATGCATCGAAATTATAAGTTAGCCATGTGGCTCACCTAGACATGATTATGAAAGTATGATGATAGGTGCTCGATAAGTTAGCTCCGGGTGCCCGTCATGGCCCTATGGTTGGGCTGTGACAAGTCCATAGTCTGATCCATGCCACAACAAGGGTACAACATAACATACCAATTCAGATATAAGAAGCCATGTGATGATGTAGGATAAAATGTAAAGATGTGCAATGCAGAATAAAATGGCCAAATACTCCAGATCTTTACGCACATGCTAAATGGTAATGTTTGCCCAATTAGTCATGACCAGTAGGGGACTCATGGGGCCCATGTACCACTTGTTCCAAAACGAACCTCGAACCACGAGCTCACAACTAGGCCACATCGTCACCCCCTGTCAAATGTGCCTTAATAGATGTATATGTTCCATCTGAAATCTCATGTACAATGTCTCATAATTGAATCACAATGAATAACTCAACAACACGTATCAAAGCCGAAACAAAGGGCAGTCATAGTAACACAAGTCATAACAAGACTCACAGATAATCTGCTCAGTCATCGTCTAAGTATGTAACTATCTCAATCAGTTCGTGAAGGGTATATATGAACACCTTCCTTTTAACAATTCCAAACCATTTCCATAATGTAGGAATGCATGAATAGAGGAATAGGTGTAAACATGGTAAATCAATGTTCTCGAATAACAATGATCGTACAAGAAGTCATAATGCCATAAGTCATATCAAGACATAGATCGACTCAACTATGGAATGAATCACACGAACCATCTCAATCGTCATAAAGAGTCTATAACACCCTTTATCTCCAAGTGTAGCAAGTACACCTTACAACTAAGTATTGTGACACCAAATGCTCCATTTTCTCATGTATCATCGGCATTAAGTCATAATTTGATATCAATATACATGTGAAATCAGAATGTATGCCATGCATGATATCATCACAATTATACAACAGGACTAAGGCCTAATCTCATTACCTTTCTTTATCCGATGATAAATGCATTAACCAGAGAGAGACGAGTGCAACGCATATCACAACGCAGCAATTCAGGTAACAAGTCTAATCACAGTAACAAGGCAACAAGCCACAATCAACAACACGAGTACATATTAACTACTTCCTTCCCACACATAATTACACCTTCTATTCAATACATAGAGTAATGACGACAAGCCCACATAATCAGAAGTCATACCAAACTTAGTAATATCCAACCAAATACCATGTCCGAAGACCTAATCATGCTTTCTCCCGTCAATTCTACACAATATAAACGTTTCGCTAATCAAAGTATAACTAAAGTAAGTCGTAACCTACCTCAAATGCAGAACAGGAGCCACGAACTACTCCGCATGAGCCTTCTGTTTCTGAAATGCCTCATAACGGTAGTCTAGTAAATAACAACACACCATAATGCTAAGTAAGCAACATACTATCTAATCAACAAAAACAACAATTGGGGAAAAAGACCCAATTTCTTCTACCCTTTTCTAATGGATGAAACTATCATTAAATGGTAATTCTATAATAATCTCACTCCCAACAATCATTATCCTCCAATTTATAGTTTTCTAGTCAATTTAACCCTTTCAAAATAGATTTTAGGCCAAAGTTCCCATTTTTATTAGAGCCCTAAGTTTCAATGCACAATTCTCATCATTAATAATTGAATTCCCATCCTAGGAAGTGATAATCTTTCCTCCTAGATGATTAAACAATAATAAAATTCTAGATGATTAAACAATAATAAAATAAACTTTCCCCAATTTATTCAAGGTTTTACTATTTCTAGGGTTCTAGGACCTTCACCCATCATTGATGGACCTTAAACTAATCATGGAACATGAAGAACAAGAGGGAATGATACACATAAATATTAGAACTTACCTTCAAGGAGGAATTTCACCCTAGCCTTAGAAAACCAACTCTCACTTTCTTGGGAACTGTTTTTGGTGTTATGCGGGTAATGACTTCAAAATTTGCAATATAAATGTAGGTTTCTGCCCGCCATCTTCGCTGCAAATGGGACCTCCAGGTACAGCCCGCACTAAAATGACCATAACTCCCTCATATGAGGCAAAATGTGACAATTCTTTTTGCTATAGCTTTGTAATTACGATACGGATCTAATGGTTTAATCAAAACACAAAAAAAGGTCGTTTGATCAATATGGTTCCCTTTATTGCCAAAGGACTATGGTAAAAACATCAATTACGAGCGGAACACAATTCGAATCCATCTGAAACTCTTCGAAATCTCACCAAAACTTGTGGACAAGTTCAAAATCATCATATTAATTTTTTTGAACTTTCAAAACATCAACACGGTCTTCTTAACCTGATGTTGACCGTGGCCAACTCTAACTCTTTAACTTTACTAGTTCCTCTAGCAACAACTCAAATCACACTCAAACCTTTCAGGAACCAAACTAATGACTTCACTAAGTCATAAATCATACTGATGGGACTCGGGGAAGGGTTAACAAGGGTAAACGGGTCAAAAATACTATAACGACCAAACGGGTCGTTACAACCCATTTCACCAGCAATTAAGTCATACAAGTAGATTTAACAACTACCAGCAAATGCCCATATGCTTTGGCATTAGCTACTTCACATAATCAATTTGTTTTCCTTAATTTACCCATAACATGGCACCGATACACGTACAAATTATATTCACCTCACGAGTATGGGACCCCCAATTTTCCATTACTCCTTTTAATTACACTAAGCGATCACAAACACTTTATAAAGAGTCTAGTAAGTCACACCTCACCTTAATTATGTAGCCCGAAAGATTAACCCAGAGCCTTTCCCTTCCTTTGTGCTTCCGAACGAGTCCAAATTGTTCAAATATGGAATCTACATTAGAATACAAATCCGTAAACACCTATGCTGCTATACTATTATTCTGGATCCAAAAGTCAATCTAAAAACCAATCCCAAGCATTAAAGGTCAAAACTATAATTTCATCGCAAAATCAGCTTACTTATAGCCTAAAGGATAAGAATCCCACATATCATTCAAATCTTATGACAAATCGACCTCCAATTTGATAATTTACATGCAAACCTATTTCAAAGGAAAACCCCAATTTCTAAGATCAAATCATGGATAAAATTGCTACATAATGGATGGAATCACGAGGAAATACTTCCTTTAGGTTAGAAACTTACCCCGGAGTCAAAAATTGAACATTGCCCTTGAAATCACCCAAATCGCGACTTCTCCCACTGCGATTGTGACTCGCCTTCTCCATTTCCTTCATGAACACGACCTCTTAATCGTGGTCACGATGAAGGAAACCAGATTCAAACAACAGAATTCTCAAGTGTCTCCCAAATTTTGTTCCAACACCCAAAACTCATCCGGGACCTCCCGAACACAAACCAAATATGAATTTCAGTCATAAAACATGCTACAAACCTGCTCGTGCTCTCAAAACACTAAAAATAGGTCTTCTTGATCCGATGTTGACCGTGGTCAACTCCAATTCTTAAAACAACTAGTTTCTCAACCAAGAACCCCCATCACACCCGAACCCCTCGGGGCCCAAAACAACGACTCGACTAAGTCATAAATCACATTTCGGACCTAACGAAATCAACAAAACATAGATACAGACTCATCTACCCTCTTTGTTGACTTTGGTCAAACTTTTTCATATCTTCAACTTAAGATCTCCTAATTTTACTAGATTTGATCCGAACCTCACCCAATTACCTCAAAAATCATGCCACTGATTCCCCCAAGTCAGAAATATCAAATAAACCTAGGGGAAGATTATTTTGGTAAACAAAAATCCAAAAGCTTTAGACGACCAAACAGATCGTTACAGCTACACACTAACACCGGACACGCTATTGTTTGCTCTACGATATGGGCCGAATTAGAGTTGAGCTACAACTCCCATACAGTCCTATAGTGCTCATGAAAAAGAAACGATAAAGATGAGGAAATAAGAAATATCAAAGGAGGGGATAAGGGAAGCAATAGCAAATGCACATGTCATAATTCATAATTGAGACAAATAACCACATATTACTTTCAGTGTTTGCCTAAATCAGGAAAGGAATTTAAGTGTCTAAAGATCCAACAAGCTTCATCAAGGGTGTTTAAAACATAAGCATTTAAACTACAATCACATCCCAAAACCTGATTTTATGTTTTAAAGTTTCAACAGAAGGAGAAATACAACAACCTGTGATTAGTGTCTTAGCCCAACTAATCACTTTTGACATGACTCAAATGGTCTTAAGCATCCAGATGAAAACACCAAAGATTTTAAAATAAAATATGTCTAGAACATTATTACACCCCTCGCTTTCGTAGTAGTAGAACCTATGGCTTCCTAGCCGGGCATGCCTTTGGAACAGGGACCCGAGCCCGAGTTTGGAGGTAGAAACTGTCCTATCCTATGTACAAGGGTACCAACAGATATTCCTGGCAATTTATAGAGTTAGAAGTTGAACGAATCGAATCGACGCGATCTGAACTGAATAAAAAAAATTTGCAGATCACCAGTCATCGTCGATGGGTCGTCGACATGTTCGACGGACCGTCGATGTGCGGCATCGACAGGGTCCCGCAGCTTTGCATCTGTAGGCACAGGTCGACGAAGCAAGTCGACTGATCGTCGACACGTCGAAGGGCCGTCGACCCACTCATCAAACAGGACCGCTGTAGCTTTTTGGCTTCCAAGTATAAATATAGGAGCCACGACCTTATTTCTTATTTTCCTCCATTCCAAATTAGAAAAACCCTAATATTTTCTCTCCCAATATTTTCCATCATATTAGTGAAGATTTGACATGACATGGACCCGTAAACCCAAGCTTGTGAAGGAGAAGGTTGCTTCTAGGGTTTCTTCAAGGTTGTGAAGCTTAGGGAGTTGAAGTTGAAGTGATTCTTGAGATTTTTGACCCCTCAAGGCATGTAAATGATTTCTACCCTTGTATTTGAGTTTATTATCAAGAGTTTTAGTGATTTAAGTAAAGAGAAGGTATTTGTGGAAGTGGTAAGTTAATGAAGGGCTGGGTAGTGACTTGAGGCTATTTTTAAGAGATAATTGGGAATGGATTTAAGTATATTTTGATATATATATATATATATATATATATATATATATATATATATATGTGTGTGTGTGTGTGTGTGTGTGTGTGTGTGTGTGTGTGTGTGTGTGTTTTCATTGTGTTGTGGGTATTATGGTTAATGTTGGATCGAATGAGAAGTTGAAAAGTTGTTAAGTTTACAAGGGAAATGTTGCCATAAATTATTAAGCTCTATATGTATTTAAAGATGGTTAGACAGCGAGGCAAATGGCCTAATTAAGCCCTATGTTATCTTAATTGTAGACTTGCAAGTTCGAGAGGTAGAAGTTGGATGATTGAGTGTACTTCAAGGTATGTTAAGGCCAACCTTTCCTTCCTTTGGCAGGATCCTATGACATGATCCGACAGGCGAGTAAGTGAGCTTCCATATTACTCTACTCTTAGAAACATTAGAAGTACTTCAGTCTTTGATGGTTATGTACCCCGTTTATGAGTGATCCTTCTGTTCATGGGTCCAACCTTATGTATCCAGTTCTATGCATACAGTTGATTCATGCATTACATTCATTATATATCTATGTACATTGACCCATGACCACAAGGCGTTATATTCACAAATATATATATATATATATATATATATATATATATATATATATATATATATATATATATATATATATATATATATATATATATATATATATATGTGCATATATATATGTATATATGTGTGTGTGTGGGGGGGGGGGTATGAGAAGGGATAGGCGTTATATACGCATTACCACACGATCAAGGCGGTGCACAATGATGATGATATTGATTATGGCCGCAGAGGTGCCGATATGATATGATGAGATGTCGTAGAGGCTTTACGATATATACGCACATATACATATATAGATGTATGACCTTCAGGGCATGAGCATGCATATTATGTGCCCGCGAGAGGCATTGTCGGTTATACGATTTATGTCGATACGGGCGAATACTAGTTCATACAAGTACATACGATTAGTCATTTTCGGTTTATGAGTTCAGATCTTATCTATGATCCTTATGTATATCAGTTGTTCTTATGCCTTACATATTCTGTACATTATCCTTACAGACACCCCGTTGCTCGGAGGGCTGCGTTCATGCTCGCAGGTACAGGTAGACAGACAGGTGGTCCAGCTCAGGAGGACCTCTAGATCTAGCAGTGGTCAGTGCGCTTCATTTGATCCGTAGCCGCAGACAGTTTTGGCATGCCACCCTTTTGAGATGTGTATGTATATGGGTATGACAGGCTCTGTCCATTCTACAGCTTTCATTCAAGTAGAGGTCTATAGATAGTTGTATGCAGTAGTCAGATGACATAGCCTTGTCAGCTTCCATTCTTTCGTGTACAGTATATGTAGCAGCCTAGTTGGCTTGCACTATTCTTTCGCACGTTGTGTATATTTGCAGATTCTACAGAGTTTTGATGTTTCCCTTTTATGAGATTAGTTCATGCCATTATGGGCCCTTGATGTTTAGTAAGATTCGGATATGAGTATAGGGGTGTTTGGTTGCTAGAAGTCAGACGTTCATCATGACTCATCGGTTTGGGTTGTGACAGAAATGGTATCAGAGCAGTTCCATCCTAGGGTTGTCTACAGACCGTGCTTAGTAGAGTCTTGTTTATGGGCGTTTTGTGCACCACACTTATATATAGGAGGCTACAGGACATTTAGGTTGATGTCATTCCTTCTCTCTTAGATTGTGCGATAGAGCTCTGTGTTAAGCGTTTGTTTTCTAATAAATTATTCTGATTTCAACGATGCCTCGCAAGAAAGCTACAGCTACCCAGAAGGGTAAGAGAGCGGCTGGTGAGGCCACTAGCCGTACTCGGCAGGCCACGAGGGCCCAGGATGAGATTTAGAGTGAGGGGCCGTCTGAGACATCGCATATCCCGCCTCTAGCACCTGCCCCAGTTCCTCAGCCAGATGTACAGGGCTAGGATGTATGGGATGCTATACAGTTGTTGACCAGATTTATAGCCGCCCAGGCTCAGTGGCAGGGAGTTGGTATTGGCCAGGCAGACAGGGCCGGTAGTTCGAAGGTTAAGACCTTCCTTGGGTTAGGTCCTCCTGAGTTTTCTATGGTAAAGCAAAATATGGACCCCTAGGATTTCATTGATGGTATGCAGAGGACCTTAAGGGTTATGCACACGGATGAGATTGAGTCGGTGGACTTGGCTTCATATAGACTCCGGGATATTGCGATACAGTGGTATCAGGCATGGGAGTTATCTAGGGGAGAGAATGCCCCTCCAGCTGTGTGGCAAGAGTTCTCAGATGCTTTTCTTTCGCCATTATTTACCTCCAGAGGTCCGATGGGCTCGAGCAGACAGGTTCCTGCATATTGAGCAGGGCAGTATGAATGCTCAAGAGTATTGTGCACACTTCGATTCCTTGGCTAGATTTGCCTCAGCCATGGTGGCTGAGATGGAGGATAGAGTTCATCGCTTTGTGGTTGGTCTAGGGCCACACTTGATAGATGAGTGTACGACCGCTGCACTACAGCCAGACATGGATATCTCCCATATACAGGCGCATACAAAGAATTTGGAAGATCGTAAATGCCAGAGGAAGATAGAGCGTGAACGTGACCGGGGCCATGGTAAGAGGGCTAGATCTTTTGATATAGTTGATGAGTTCAGGGGAGGACAGAGACAGCAGCAGTCCCGATATTCTTGTCAGCCGGCAGAGAGTGTACCTCCGGGGTTTTCAAGTCTGAGGTTTGACCGGTCTTCTTATTCTGGAGCGGGCCAGAGTTCTAGAGCATCAAGATCTCAGTACAGACTGGAGTCAGGCCAGATGTGGCCCCTTTTGCCACGGTGTGCCCAGTGTGGCAAGTTACATGCCGGTTAGTGTTGGCTGGGCTCAAATGTTTGTTATGCTTGTGGCCTGCCAGGTCATTGGGTGTGACAGTGTCTGATGAGAGAGAGTGGGAGTATGGTTCAGCCCACAGGGTCCATAGCTGGTTCATCTTCAATAGTGCGCCTTTTCGAGCAATTTTATCAGGCAGCAGCAGGACGAGGTAGAGAGAGGAGTGGAGCATCCAGCTCGAGCGGTCCTCAGCACCGCGTGTATGTATTGGCTAGTAGACAGGACCGCGAGACGTATTCTGATGTTGTTACAGGTATATTATCAGTTTCCTCCCATGATGTTTATGCACTGATTGATCCAGGTTTCACTTTATCATATGTTACGCCCTTTTTTGCAGGCAAATTTGGGATAGAGCCCGAGTTGATTAAACCTTTTGAGGTGTCTACGCTAGTTGGTGATCCGGTTTTAGCTAGGTGAGTATACCGAGACTGTATTGTTATAGTTTGTGACCGCTATACCGTAGCAGATCTGATTGAGTTAGATATGATTGATTTTGATGTTATTATGAGCATGGACTGGTTGGCTTCTCGTTATGCTAATGTTGATTGTAGAGCAAAGATGCTTCGATTCCAGTTTCTAGGCGAGCCAGTCCTAGAGTGGAAGGGCAATGCTGCTTCGCCTAGGGGTAGGTTTATTTCCTACCTTAAGGCAGAAAAGATGATTAGAAAAGGGTATATTTTTCACCTAGTTCGAGTTCAAGATTTGGAAGCACAGTCACCTCAGTCTGTTTCTGTGGTTAATGAGTTCCCAGAAGTATTTCCAGAGGAGCTTCCAGGCATTCCCCCGGAAAGAGAGATTGATTTTACTATTGACCTATTGCCAGACACTGAGCCAATATCTATCCCTCCTTATAGGATGGCACCTGCGGAGTTGAAAGAATTGAAGGAGCAGTTGAAGGACTTGCTCGAGAAGGGCTTTATCAAGCCTAGTACATCACTGTGGGGAGCGCCGGTGTTATTTGTAAGAAAGAAGGATGGCTCTTTGTGAATGTGAATTAATTACAGGAAAATGAATAAAGTGACTGTAACGAATAAGTATCCGCTCCCGAGGATCGATGATTTATTCGATCATTTGCATGGCGCTAAATATTTCTCGAAGATAGACTTGAGATAAGGATATCACCAGGTTAGGGTCAAGGAAGAAGACATTCCGAAGTCGGCATTCCGGACTAGATACGGCCACTATGAGTTTCGTGTTATGGTGTTCGGGCTAACTAATGCCCCAGCCGCATTCATGAATTTGATGAATCGTGTATTCAGGCCCCTCCTAGAATTATTCGTAATTGTGTTCATAGATGATATTCTGGTTTATTCGCCGTCAGAGGCTGATCATGCAGAACATCTACGGACAGTGCTTGGAATTCTTCAATTTAAAGAGTGGTATGCCAAGTTTTCTAAGTGTGAGTTCTGGTTGAACTCTGTGGCTTTTCTGGGTCACATTATTTCAGCGTAAGGCATTAGAGTGGATGCCCAAAAGATTGAGGCTGCGAAGAATTGGCAAAGGCCCATGGCACAAACGGAGATAGTAGTTTCTTGGGCTTGGCAGGTTATTATAGAAGGTTTGTAGAAGGATTTTCCTCTCTTTCAGCCCCATTGACATCAACTTTTTAATGGAATTTTTCCAAGTTCTGTTTGTAAGCCCGAGCGAATCATAGGACCGGCCCTTTCCGTGGGTTTGTAACATAGCCAGGTCGATTTTTACTACCTACGGGCTCATTTCTATTTTTTGACAATAATTTGTTTCCATTAATCAAATGTCCACTTTTACTTTTCAGACCTTGTATAATCATCTCCTTTCTCTTCCGTTTATTCACCGTAGCTACTTCTATTCCTCAGGTTTTTTACCTCAACGGAATATGAAGGAGAGGTTGCTGGTCAGCATCCAAAGAAGAAAACGTTTAAGAAGTTTAGCTTCTTAATGCTCTTCTTGACATGTCTACTGATGGACTTGCCAAGTTGTTCCCTGCTCATCCTCGCAGAAGGTTCCAGAGGGGTTTGAAGAGGAAGCTCGTAGGATAACTCCACCGTAACCATATATGAAGATTTTTTACTATAGGAAGAGTTTTATTTCAATTTTGATGAGAACAGTGGATGTTTGGAATGACGATTGGTTTGAGACTAGTAACTTGCTGATACATTGCAACCCTTTCAGTTTTTGTACTTGCCTTGGTATTTTTGTCATATCTTTTTAATTTCCTAACATATATTTCTAACTTTTAATTTAATACCTGATAAGAACTGATATGTTTTGATGACATGATAAACCCTAAGGAACCAGATACAATTAGGTTCACCTATCTGAACTTGGTTAACCTTAAGATATCTCATATGCTGCTTTTCTAACATGCTCCTTGAAGGATCAGATGCCTGCAGGATTTGCTCATATATGAGAGACCATTTATGTTGATTCCCGGTGGGATCGGGTCTCGAGAAAGACATATGCGAATTGTTCGAGATGCGATAGTGTATCCGATTTTAAAACTTGTTCGAAGAACAGATGAGGAACAAGGTTCACTGAAGCTGAAAGTCCAAAACTCACAGCTGTAAAACGTGTTGTTGAAAAGTACAATGCAGCTGTATAACAGTACCTCATCAAGGCCGAATTGATTAACGGTCCAAATCTCATGAGTGGTCATCTCTACTCTCTCTCTCTTTCTCCTCGTGCATATCAAGACATCATCTTCCAAGATAAGACTCATCCTTGCACAATCCAAAAATTGCTCCATACAAAGTGCAAGTATCCACCTTTCAAGGTGTTCCTCAAGAACAGAGCCTCAGCAACCCGAAGGACCAGGTCCAGAACTGAAGATGTTTTAGATCCTTAGGTTGTTGAGTCTTTGTTCTTTTATGCTTAAATTGTAAACCTACTCTTCCATAAAAAGAAGCTGTTTGTATGTGTTCAAAAGTCTCAAGTTTTCTTCCACAAGCTCTTTGAGTGGTACACTAGGCTGTATTAGTGTATGGATGGCTAGTGTTAGTGACTTTGGTGAATTCTCAAAGGGTGTCTTTGAGTGGTACACTAGGCTAGAGTTAGTCTAGGCGTATTAGTTGAATTCTCAAAGGTTGCTTGTTGGAAGAGTGTCTTCACAAGAACTTTGAGTGGTACACTAGGCTAGAGTTAGTCTAGGTGTATTAGTGTGCTTGGCTAGGGGTAGTCAAGTGTGAGGGTTGCATAAGCGTTATTGTAAAGGTGAAGGATTATGAGAGTTAACTTCTAGCTTGCAATAGAGTTGTAACCTGAGTTTGCTCGGTTAGTAGAGTTGAAATTCTATTGGTGTAGGTCGTGATTTTTAATCCCTTGAGTAAGGAGTTTTTCACGTAAAACTCTTGTGTTGATTCTTGTACTGCATTGCATAAGGGAACTACTACTTAACCAGGTCCCTCCATACTGTGTTTGGTGGACACAAAGCCTTATAACAATTGGTATCAGAGCGGGCTCTTCCTAAAAGGTTAACGCCTAGAGAGGATCTTCATCATGGCTAGTTCACCAAGCCTAGAGAAAGGAGAATCTGTCACAATACCACCAAGATCCAATAGAGAATATCATGGATGGTGGAAGGGGAGAAGACATAACTTTTCATGGCTAAGGATCTAAACTGTGGGACATCATTTATGATGGACCTTATATTCCTATGAAAGGTTTCGGGGGTAAATATGGGACTGGTCAAAAGATTAAGAAGAAGCCAAGAGTTGACCGACCCAGCTTCCGGAAAAGGAAGAAGGCTAGAGTGAGAGGAGGTAATCAAATTATTTTAATAATGTTTACTTAGATAGTGATTGCTCAAGGAATATAACTGAAAGAGTGGATGATTTCCTCTCACTCAAGGCCTACCAAGGAGGGAGTGTAACAAGAAAGGTCACACTCTTGGCCGTGGCAAAAAATTGGTAAGACATCCTCCCATGAACTGAAAATGTGGCACAGAGGAACCTGGTCCCTGCAATAACAGAAGAAGCAACAGGATCTCCAGAAGGCATAGAGTAACCTGGTCCCTCTATCACTTTACTTGCTGAAAGCTGATTCTACAAAATAGTGGACCAGGTAGCAGACATCTTCACCAAGGCACTGAGCAGGAAGTAATCTATAGGAGATGGGTTTGATCGAACTCAACTTGTTGCCTTTCCTCAAACTTCTTTAGGCTTGGATATGTTAAGAGGAAAGGTACAATGTTAAAAGGTATTTTTTGATGGCATCTAACTCACTCTTGTACCGTTACACGTACACACACGTGGCAGGGTCAAGACATCACAAGCATAAGTGACATTACATATCTCAGAGCTCTTGCCTCGTCTTCAAAATTTTTGAGGGACCTGGTGTCTATGACTGAGGTTAGTAGTCTCTTCAGTGCTTAATATGTCTTGAACTGTCTAGAATGCCATGTCATTAAGACTCTTCCGCTTCCTATTTCAATTTAAGCCTTTAAATGCATGTCCATCCTAAACCTCTTCGTACTTCAAAAGAAAACCGTTCCTTCTCCAGATCTTATAAAAAAAAAAAATTCTTTTACCATATCGTAAATCTGAATCATCCTTGCTCACTTGCCAGAATCTAAACCCTACCATATCACTACCAGATCCCAAAGATAGTCTGACTCTGGTAAGCCCACTTCCATCGATCATTCTAGAACTGATAAAGGACTCTATGAGCCCTGTGTAGATCTTCTCCTCGATGACTCTAAATGAGGGGGAGAGAAATAGATCTAATATCACAGAAAGTGGAGCTGAAATTGTTGAGGGGTTTGAAGTGGCCTTGAAAGCAAAAGAAGGCGGTGAAGATGTTACACCCCGGAAAAATTCGCGTTACTAAGACTGTAGACAGCTTAGTATGAACTCAAGGGAGAATAAAGTTATACCAGGATTGGGAATGAAGATTATATTATATGAGTATAATATATATATATATACATATATATATATATATATATATATATATATATATATATATATATATATATGTATATATATATATATGACATTTGGAGACCGTATGGTATAAATCATTTAATACGTTACTTGATGAATAGTCTTCGTAACCATAAGTTAAGGTGGAGCCCACATGATGGGTTTTATAAAGGACACATGAAAAGTTGTATGAGTAGTATATGGAAAGTTGAGCAAGTCTTAAGAAATAACCCTTAAGCCAAATATGGGCATAAGCCCTATATATAGGATGATTTAAGGATACGTTTTCGGGTGATCACTTAAAGACTATTTTCAAACGTCATTATAGGTTTGGAATTTGGAAATACACCAAAAATGAAAGTTGTAGATTTTTGCATTAGCTTTCCAACCATTGGTTCTGGGCCCTCATATGGTATTGGAATCAAGCGTTATGACCTTTTTACTGAACGAACGCGCAGGCAGAAAAATAAGCCTGAGCGAACGCTCCCAAGACCCACGCGAATGCGCCGGGCAATTTTTATGTCGGTCCAGGCAGACCCCAGAACCTTTTGAAAAGGGGCTTATCCCCTTATTTCCTCATCCCACATCCTAAAATCTTCTCCAAAATTCTAGAGAATTCCCCCAATTCCCAAGACCAAATTTTAAACCCAAATCATGTCTAATTCCCGAATTTCGATCCAGACAGCGTATAGTTGCGATTATAAAATCGTATAGCGATGCGCTTTGGCTCAAGTTCAAGGTGGAGAAGTGAAGATATAGCAATATTATCAGAGGAAAGGTATGAATCTCTTATTATTAATATTAATCTTGGTTTATTTACGGAGACAGAGCTGTTATATAGTTATAAAATAATTTGGTGGGTAGAAATATGAGATAAACACTACCACAACCCAAACCGATGGGCCGTAACAAGTGCCCGACCACTACTATCCAAGCACTCCTATGCTTGCATTTACTTCTCATTGACTATCCTGGGCCCATACACAATCTGTAACATGAGCGGTACTGTCTCCCGAACAATCAACATAAAAGACACTGTACTGGGGGCTCACGGCCAATACATATATATAAACATAAATATCGAGAGTAACAGCGCAAGCCGATCTAGCCGCTCCATACATCCTGTACAACAAAATAAGTGCCGACGAGGCTGCATAATAACACGACTACACATCACGTCTACGGACCTTTGTGGAGTACAAGCGCGGGGACACGACAAGGCCTGCCGTACCCATATATGTACGTAACCGAATAGCATACCAAAAGGGCTGGCTACGGATCAATGGAGGTATGCGGCCGTGCGTCGAGGGGAGAACCCACTGGCATGGATCGTCCGGCCTACCCCGATCCTGAGACATGAACGCAGCGTCCACAAGAAGGAACGTCAATACGAGTAATGTGCGAGTATGTAAGGCATGAATGATAACATGATAATATGTACGCATGAACAAGAACATAATAAGGAAATATGGAAAATATAGGAAAAAGGTATAGCAGAATGCTTGCCTCTCTTGGCGGAATCATGCATGCTCACTTTTACCTTCAAAACATATCACCCATACATACATAAACTGTCTGAATCAAATAACATCATTAGCCCGCGTCCGGGCCTCCCGCGTCCGGGGTAATCATCTCACGCCGCCCACTAGTGGTGCTGCCCGTGCCATATAGACACGGTGTTATTATCATCATCCATAAGCCGCCCACTACGCCCAGCGTAGTGGTGCTGCCCGGCCATATAGGCACGGTGTAATCATCCATAAGCCGCCCACTCTTGGTGCTGCCCGGCCGTATAGGCGCGGTGCAATCATCACAACATAAGCATGCATAAGAGCCCAATCAAAAGCTATAACTCCATCGGAGTGACGTAAGGTCGATAACCTCCGATTGTATTATGGAATAATCATGATTGTCGTGCCTCACCTTGAAGGAACGAGCATTATGAGGTGAGACTATCAACGAAGAATAACATCAAGGGAAGACATAGAATAAGATCATAATCCTCATAAAGCGTCAATTTACATACTTTGGAACCTTTTGAAAAAGAGTCATTATCAATGAATAAAATTGAGACTCAAGAAATAGCTCATCATGCTCATATTCATATTCACCTTGAAACCATGAGCTTAGAACCTTTAAACATGAAATCATCATCGGCATCATGATCATTATAGAAAATATCTCTTCTTTGGTATCATAAGGAACTTATTAAGAATCATGAACGTCCAACTTTTGGAGGTAGGAAGAGGATAAAAGTATGTGTGGAACCACACATAGGAACCATGAATCTCTAACTTTTGAGTATATGGACATTATGAAAAATATCTCATTTCTAGTAGCTTAGGAAGCTTTTAGGAATCATGAGCTTCAAACCCCTGGAAGCAAGAAGGTTATGGAACACATATGGAATCACAATATAAGAATCATGCCTTTGAAAGAAAGGGACGAGCCTTAACATACCTGTTCGACCTCCTATTGGCTAGGCTTACTGGTCCGAGCTCGTAAGTCTACATTTAAGAGGATTTACACTAACGTTAGCCTTTTCATCGCACACTTGTACCAAGTTTCAAATCAAAATATTCTATATTCTGCCGAAAATCGGGCAGCATTTCCCCTGTTTATATGCCTAGCCCGAATTCTCAATTCAACAACCAACAACAATCACAACAATACCAATATTAACCATAATATCTTCAACTTCAAAATACTTCATAAACATCCCATATGGTGTTTGTCCCATATTTCCATCACAGAACCATTTTATAACGATTTTACAGCTCCTTCTCCGTAAATAAACAAAGATTAACGTTAATAGCAAGATATTCATACCTTTCTTTCGATAAGAATGCTATATCTTCACTCCCCCACCTTGATATTAAGCCGCAACGCGTTAATACACAATTTTGTAGTTGCAACTATACGCCGTCTGGACCGGGATTTAGGAATTATACCTGGTTTCGGGCAAAAAAGTTGATGGTTGGAAGGTTGGGGAATATTCTGGAACATTTGAGGAAGTTTTGGGTGTGTTTGGTTGAAAAATAGGGGGCCTCCCCCTTTTATAGAACGGTCCAGGTTCTGCCTGGACCGACATATATTTCCTTTAGAGCGTTCGCGCTGGCTTATTTTTTCTGCCTGCACCTTCGTTCAGTAAAAAGGTCATAACTCTTGATCCCAATATTGTGTGAGAGCCCACGACCTATGGTTGGAAATATCTTTCAATTATCTACAACTTTCATTTTTCGTATATTTCCAAATTCCAAACTTATAATATCGTTTTGGCCCCTCCAAGTCAGATCATCCGAAAATGTTTCCTTAAATCGTCCTTTTGGAGGGCTTATGCCCATATTTGGCTTATGGGTCCTTCTTAGGATTTGCTCAACTTTCCATGTACTACTCATATGTCTCTTCATATATCCTTTATAAAACTCCGATGTGTGGGCCCCACTTAGCATGCAACAACGAGGGTTTCTCATTAAGTGCCATATGAACCAATTCACCCATATGGTCTCCAAATGTCATATATATATATATATATATATATATATATATATATATATATATATATATATATATATATTACATTCTTATAATATAACCTTCATCCTAAACCCGGGCCTCAAAATTTGTTCAGCGCATTCGCACTGTGTTAGCCCTTGGCCTTCTGCGCGTTCGGGCCACTCCCTGGCGCGTTCGCGCAGACTATTTTCCTGGTCTGCCAGTCCAACTTGTAACGTCCATATCTCCTTATCCCGATGTCCTATTGAGGAGCGATTTGTTGCGCTGGAAACTAGACTTCCCGAACTTTACTTTAGTCTTTTGTTTCACTTCTAAACTCTTAATATACTAAAACGTATTCTTCTTCCAGTTAGACCAAAATTTCCGTACCAAACCTTGCCCAACTTTCTTTCAAAGCCTCGGAAGCTTAATTTCCTTAGTTCACTGGTCTCCCAATCCTCCTATAACCCATTACACGAACTCGAACTCGTATAATCGTAACACGAGCACCTATGATCTTGCATCTTCTCGATAATAACTACGATGTCTGCAATTGAATAGCTAATACCTAACGAATCTCAATGTACAGACATTACGGGGTATAACATCCTTCCCCCCTTAGAAACATTCATCCTCGAATGTTGCAGTATTGCCAACCCACAATACCATCTTTGATTCCTTAGAACCGTTACTCTTCCCTTAGGGTCCGATTACCGTTTGCTTAGACTATAACTTGGTTTAGTCTCTTCTCATCTTCCTTTAACTCTTTTATTGCATTCAGTCAGCTTCTTTCACTTCTTTGTCTTCATGTACATGGTCGAAAATTAACTAGCATCTCACTCTCATTTTGTCTCCATTATTGTAGTCTTGACTTATCGTGCAATAACTATTTATCGTTCCGTAAGTATTTCTCTTTTTCTCGCTCCTTATTTCCTTGTTGGTGACCAGCTACCTTTCTTATATAGGGCGCCCTTTTTTGTGTTTATCTCTTCGGTACCATCTCGGGCTATCCTTTTTATACCTGTTGATCTTAGACATACACTGCATCGACTCCTTGTAGTTCATTAGTTCGGCTCCCTGTTCTTTTAAATATTTGTCACTATCCCTCTTAATCTTACATTCTAAATATTTATCCAATCATGACTTTGTCGCTAGTGAGCATAATGGTTATGTTCCTTTCCAAGGCCAGTTATATCAATATCCAAAATACATATATACGTAATGTTTCTTTGCCATTTATTATCCTTCGTAGTCCAGTTACACTTATGGAAAACTTATAATCCGAGCTCAACTAATTTCATAGCTCGCAACATCTTTGAGCTCCTGCTATAACTTTTTCTTTACTTCTCCAACTGTTTCTTTAACCTCTTTCCCTCAAATCTTGCAATACAACCCAGAAGCATAGGGCTACGGAAATGCTTACTCCCTTATGATTCTCTTACAACACAAGTATACGTGTCTTCGATTTCCTTGTATTAGCGATCGTTTCGTCAGTCGTCATTCCTTGTTGGCTTTCCGGTGTGGCCTTTTTACAATTGTAGTTGGGCATAGCTTCATGTTAACGGTTCATATAATTCCATAGCATATGCTCTCATGTTTAGTATAATTAGTAATCCGTGAGATGTTTTCTAATATCCGGTGAACTCTTTTATTTCCATTCATAGGAGCAGCGTTCTTTCATTCCTTCAAAAATTTCCAAACTACCAATCGTTGTTCTTTTTATTACAATTGTCATTATCAGCCCAAGTGTCCTTTGGGTTCGTCATCCTCTCTAACACCCTTTGTACATTTAGCTTGAAGACCTTTCTCGCTCTTTTCATTACCCTTTAGGGCATGTCGCTGCATTCTTAGGTACGGCGCAATTTTTTTGCCCGATACGAGGGATTCAAATCATGGTCTAAAAATATCGTAGCTCATCTTGACGTAAAGTGCTCTCTTGAGTTATCTTTCATACTTTCTCCCTATGTCTACCTCATGGTACACTCATTGTCAATTCGTTTACCTTCTTTCTGATACCTTCCTGATATGCCGATATGTTTCAAACTCTGGCCCCGAGCTAATAAATTTCTCCTTCTGGAGCTTAAGAACATCATAATTCCTTTGAAGTCCAATATGTTCTTCCCCCCTTATTAAGGAGGTCCTAATACACCAATAGCTTTCGTATATCTATCGTCTTTGGTAATTATCTGTGGCCCTTCACGACCTTCTTAAGGCCGGGGTTCCGTCATCTTATGGTCTGACTTATCTATCTTCTCGATAAGTATGCTCTTGTATCCAATTAGAACACCTATAAGGGTTAGATCCAATTCTGATGCCTTATTTTCTGTCTTTTCACACCTCTGTCTTTTATGACTGGGACATGCAAGTTAATGGGGGCATCGAGATTCACCACGTCCTTTATGAAGTTTTCGGTTATACCTTACTCCTCGTTTTTCTTCCCGACTTTTCTTATAACATATCTAAAACTTCTTACCCTGAGTTCTTCCATTTATGTCTATATCGTCATTCTTGTCAATATTTCCATACCCTTTCATCCACTACTAGTCCTTTCGCCCACTTAGCTCACTTATTCATACTTCTTCTTAACTATGCGTTGGTGTTACAACTGTGCATCCAAGTTATCCAAGTTTTCCGAGTGTCCTGCTACTTCTTGCTCTTAGCACAGAATTCTTGCAATGTACACTCTCTCCATCCTCGTTCATCGAGCCTTCATCCGTCTTTCTGATGCCACGGCCAGGTTGTCCTCCATGCACGTTCCTTACATTATACTCTATTTACTTTATAATCGAATCTCTCGGTCTTCATAGGAATTCTTGCCTCATGTCATTAATTTTCTAATCATATGTGTCAACCCATCATCCTCGTTCTTTCCTCGATGATTGATCGGTTCCCTACCGCCAACTCGTTAAAGTATCCTTCTTGGTTAAAGTATCCTTCTTACTCCCATGGTTAAAGATCTCCAGTTACTTTACTCCTAAATGCTCTCCTTTTTTTTTTTTTTCGATCAGCCCATTGGTATACCTTCCCTATTTTCATCCTTAACCTTCCTTGAGTTCCTTCCTCCTTGAGCGCCCTTCTCCTCTTTGTTATTTATAGTATCGGCTCGGAAGTTCATAAAATTTTCCTTTGAACGTGCAGATCCGTTCTATTTTTAAGTCATCTTTTAGGAAAGCTTCTCCATGTCTGAGGCAACCATATCAATATGGCTACACATCTATCCCTTTATAAATATATCTTTCGAGAGTTGAAAATCTCTTAGCATCGTTACAGGGCCTAATTATTCTTTCTCTTACTTCACATTCCTTGTCGTGGTCACTATCCTTTAGTCCCACTTGTCGAAGTCTGTTCTCCAACCCCACACATTCCTCTTTTGTTCCATACTACCACACTCTATCCCTTTCACACGCCTACCTTCAAATTTTTATCCAAATAGTCTCGTGCTTTGTCCATCATCTCTCTTGGAGGCTTTACTCACTCATGTTTCTTACTTTTCACTTTTTCCGACATTTGGTTATCCTTACCTTCCATCTACTCACTTTTTTTTTTTCAAATATCATTGTATTAGAACTTTCCAAGCTTAATCTGTAGTGAAAATAGCATCAGTTTACCTTGTAACATTTTACCATTTATTTTTTTGTCACTTGAACTTCGTTACCCTGTTCGATTAATGCCTTCCATATACCGCAACGTTGGTTGCCGGGATAGTCAGTGAGAAAGAAGTAAATGCAAGCATAGGAGTGCTTGGCCAGTAGTGGTCGGGCACTTGTTACTGCCCATCGGTTTGGGTCGTGACAAACACCATATGGGGTGTTTATGAAGTATTTTGGTATTGAGAATTTGATGGTTGATGTTGGAATTGTTGTTGTTGTTGTTGTTGGTTACTGAATTGAGATTTCGGGCTAGGCATATAAACAGGGGAGATGCTGCCCGATTTTCGGCAGGATATAGAATAGTTTAATATGAAAACCCAGCATAAGCATATAACGATGAGTCTAACGATAGTGCGAATTCTCTTGAATGTAGATTTACGAGTACGGACGGATAAGCGTAGTTAATAGGAGGCCGCACAGGTATGTTAAAGCTCGTCCCTTTCTTTCAGAAGCATGATCCTGTGTTATGTTACCATATATGTGTTATGTTACCATATATATATTTCCATGACCTCCTTGATTTCAAAAGTTAGAAGTTCATGATTCAAGGCATGACTCCTTTCCTGAGAATCTATAAATGTTTTTCAAAATGTTCGTATTTTCCAAACCAGAGATTTATGATTCTGTGAGCTCTTATGACAACAACGATGGACATGTTCTTACAATGATAACGATGATGTCAAAGATGAGAATATTTCTATGATGATTATGATAATGATGATTTTATGGTTAAGGGCCCCAAGCTTATGATTTCAATGTTATAATGAGAATGTTGAGTTATTTCATGATTTTCTCGATTTTATTCATTGTTGTTGATCTCACCTTATAATAATTGTTCCTTCAAGGTGGGATAGAGCGATGATGATTGTTCCATAATATAAATCGGAGGTTACCGACCTTGCATCACTCCGATAGAATCGTAGCTTTTCTTTGGGCTCTCATGCTACTTATATTATATTATACTATGTTCCTATATACATATATATATATATATATATATATATATATATATATGGGGTTATGGGGAAAAAAAGGGCGAGGCGTTATATATGCATAGCCACCTGATCAGTTGGTATATCATGATATCGTCCCGGACGCGGGATATATGGTTAAATGGATCGGGCCGTTCGCTCCTCGACACTATTATATATATATATGGACCGGGTTACATGTTCCACAGCAATATAATATATTTATGGATCGGGCTACATATTCCGCAGCAATATTATATATATATATATATATATATATATATATATATGGATCGGGCTGCACGTTTCGCAACACTATTATGATACATATGCATGAGAAAGATTTTATGAAAAGCTAAGCATGCATGGTATCCGCCTTAAGAGGCACTCAGATGTATAGGTTACCCTTCTATCTCATGATATGCTCCATGTATCTTATTATATTATTGTTCATGCCTTACATACTCAGTACATTACTCGTACTGACGTCCTTTCTTTTATGGATGCTGCGTTCATGCCTACGGAGGTAGACGGGTGACGCGCGCACGATCTCTAGGAGCTCCATCAGCGGCATCTTGAGAGCGCTCCAGTTGTTCCGGAGCTACAGCTTATTGGTACTCCTCTTATGTATATATTTAGGCATAGTGAAATCCTGCCCCGTCCTTATGGATTTATATATCTTATTTAGAGGCTCGTAGACAGACGTACGTGGATAGATGTTTCGTAACTTTGTCCGTCCTTGTTGTTGTATAATATTTTGGTAAAGCTTATTAACATATGCTTACGGCTATAGCTAGTGATGACTATATTGAGTAAAATATGCATAAATTGTCCGCGTGGCCCACCTAGTAGCGAGAATGGAATGTTAGATCAGAGGTGCTCGGTATAATGGTACCAGGTACTCGTCGTGGCCTTTAGTAGGGTCGTGATAGAAGGAACTCAGAAGGATCTGATGACTAAACTGATGAAGGGGAAGGAACCTATTAGAGAAGAAATGGATGCAATCCGCAAGGCATGCAATCCATTGGAAGAAAGGTATATGTCACGAGTAACCCTTGTGGTAGTGCAGAAGAGACATCATACACATCTGCTTCCTGCAAATCAGAATGATCCTAACATGACAGACAAAGATGGAAACACCTTGACAGGTACTGTGATAGATACCAAGATGTGCCACCTTACGGAGCCTGATGTTTATTGGAATGGCCATGCTAAAATCTGAAGTACTAGCTGTCCAGCTCATTACCATGTACTGGTTGATAAAAATGGATCTGTCACATTTACAAACTGGCTATGCTACATATGCAAGGTGCACACGTTCGGTCTCCATGAATCAACCAGCCTATTATGCACATTTGGTTGCACGTTGTGCACGATATTACATTGAGGATGATGTGGTAATCATGGAGAAATGAAAATGCTCAAGAAGGAAAAGGGACCAAGTCTCAGTAGTGCTGCAAAGGCAGCCGACTCTTAGCAAAAGACTGAAAATCTTTGTCTAGACCCACTTCTCCTTAGTTCTTGAGCCCCTCCTAGTCCCCCTGAATATCTGACCCTTTGTATTCCATCGCTTAATGTGTATCGCACTCATGGTATTTTAAGCATCATATTTTGTACTGACTAAGACTACTATGTTTTTGTTATGCTTAATCTAATCTGGGCAATTACTCTGATTTGTGCAATAATCTTAAAACTTGTTGTTACTTTTCTTGCTTATGTTGTGTTGCCCTAGTGGCCATGAGTTAATGCTACTGAACTTCTTTTTGTCCTGTACTACTTTTATTACTCTTTTTAATGATTCAAAAAAGGGATAGAAAACAAAAGGGTGGGAAAGGGAGGAAGAATGATGAGGGAGAGCAGTATATAAATAGTGTCTCTAAGTTTATCATCATCAAAAAGGGCGGAAAATGACTACATGTTTTGATGATTGTCAAACCTGGTGAAACCAGAGAGAGCGAGAAACCCGGTCCTCAATATAGCCTCTCCATACATCTCATAGTCTCAAGAATATATACATGTGCGGAAGATAGGGGAACCGTGAAAAGAGGAAAAAGAGCGCAAGGCGGGCAATTGTGGGAGCCGATCCGCGGGGAACGGTGGGAATGCGGGTTCTCGGGGAAGCGTGCCTCGAGTTTATCATCATAAAAAAGGGGAAAATTGATATGTCATGACATGTTTTGATGATTTGACAAACCTTACTCAAAGAACCAGAATACTACTATGTATCTCGAGGCATGAGTCTTAGAGGGAACAAATGAGGTATCTGGTCCTTAGGGGGAATACAAAGGATGTCACTTTATCATCATCAAAAAGGGGGAAATTGATAAGAACTGATATGTTTTGATGACATGACAAACCCTAAGGAACCAGATACAATTTGGTTCACCTGTCTAAACTTGGTTAACTTTATGATATCTCATATGCTGCTTTTCTAACATGCTCCTTGAAGGATTAGATGCCTACAGGATTTGCTCATATATGAGAGACCAGATATGTTGATTCAGAAGGACCAAATGAGGCAGGTCTCCAGCCTGCTCAGCCAACAATGCAGCTGTAGTAGAGCTACTGACAGTGTATTTAGTACTTACAACTTGTTCGAAGAACATATGAGGAACCAGATTCCTCCAGATAAAGGTCCTGGTCACTGAACCTGAAAGTCCAAAATCCACAGCTGTAAAGCGTGCTGCTGAAAAATACAATGCAGTTGTACAACAATACCTCATCAAGGCTGAATTGATTAACGGTCCAGATCTCATGAGTGGTCATCTCTACTCTCTCTCTCTCTCTCTCTCTCTCTCTCTCTCTCTCTCTCTCTCTCTCTCTCCTCATGCATATAAAGATATCATCTTCCAAGATAAGACTCATCCTTGCACAATCCGAAAATTGCTCCATACAAAGTGCAAGTATCCACCTTTCAAGGTGTTTCTCAAGAACAGAGCCTCAGCAATCCGAAGGACCAGGTCCAAAACTGAAGATGTTTTAGGTCCTTAGGTTGTTGAGTCTTTGTTCTTTTATGCTTAAATTGTAAACCTACTGTTCCATAAAAAGAAGCTGTTTGTAGGTGTTCAAAATTCTTCAGGTTTCTTCCACAAGCTCTTTGAGTGGTACACTAGGCTAGAGTTAGCTTAGGTGTATTAGTGTATGGGTGGCTAGTGTTAGTCACTTTGGTGAATTCTCAAAGGATGTCTTTGAGTGGTACGCTAGGCTAGAGTTAGTCTAGGCGTATTAGTTTAATTCTCAAAGGTTTCTTGTTGGAAGAGTGTCTTCACAAGAACTTTGAGTGGTACACTAGGCTAGAGTTAGTCTAAGTGTATTAGTGTGCTTGGCTAAGGGTAGTCAAGTGTGAGGGTTGCATAAGCGTTATTGTAAGGGTGATGGGTTATGGGAGTTAACTTCTAGCTTGCAATAGAGTTGTAACCTGAGTTTTCTCGGTTAGTGGAGTTGAAATCCTACTGGGCAGGTCGTGGTTTTTAATCTCTTGAGCATGGAGTTTTCCACGTAAAAATCTTGTGTGGATTCTCGTACTGCATTGCATAAGGGAATTGGTACTTAAGCAGGTCCCTCCATACTGTGTTTGGTGGACGCAAAGCCTTATAACAATACCCACGACTCTTCGCCCTACTTTACTGTCATACTTCCTTTCATAATTCCGGCTGCTATTCTTTATTCTAATGTAAGACAAAATAAACATATGAGAATAATCAAGGCTTGCCCTGTTGCATTGCTCCTGAAGTCGACTTTTAATCTTCTGTTCACCCGGATTCCTTTTCTTTTCAAGGCAAACGAACACTTCCATAGTTAATTTGAAAACGACATATATGCGATTCATGCACACTTTTACTACACTTGGGTGGATAATTTCCGCATTTTTTTTTTATTCGTGTCATCTTATTATCATCCGGGCTAAATACCCCCAATTGGATAATACTCTTCTCAGGTTTAAATATCACTGTACTTAATTTTCTTGGATTTAATAATTTTCTTGGATTTAAATACCTCTGAATTTGATTTCCTCGGGTTTAAATACCTCCGAATTTTATTATCTCGGGTTTAAATACCTCAGAATTTTATTATCTCGGGTTTAAATACCTCCGAATTTTATTATCTCGGGTTTAAATACCTCCGAATTTGACATATTGGTCGGGAATGATACTTCCGACTCAGTTTTCTTTTCATGAATAAGGCCTTATAATTATGCTGATGAATTAGACATCTCTAATTCATTTAGGCATTAATTGCTTAAGTGCAAACTTATAATTTGTGTACAATTTGTGTACAGATAACTCTCAATCCCAATCTTATTTGGAGAGAAAAAGTTTATTTGACTAATACATTTCTCTTTTATTGTAACACCAAACTTTTAGGAAATAAATCCATACAGCTTTTTGAATGGCCGGCTTTGAGTTTGACCAACATTTATTTAGCCTCTATGAAAACTGCATCAGTCTTTTGATTTAAAAGCTTTGACTTCTTATGACATTTCCTTTGTCAATCCCTAGTATCTCACCTTGATTCTTCTTCTCGGAAGCTTTTTGGATCATTCTTGATTTCCTGCTACCTCCGATGTTCAATCAATCAAGGTAAGACGTTTGTTGCTGCCTCATTAAAAATCTTGCCGGAAAAACCCTTTCATTGTTTTCAAGGATAAAAATCGGACGAAGGAAAAAAGAGTGCAACACGTGTTTTCTAAGTCCTCCGGGTAATTTCGCAACCTTCCCTTGCTTCCGAACTTATTTCTTGTTGGGATCAACTTTCCTTCCGCTCCTGCAATAATTGTTGAAATTTTCTTAGAAAAGACATTTAAAGAATTAAAACTTACCTCGAATGATTTTGAATTTCGATCATTTGGTATGAATTTCTTCCCTGTAATCTTATCTGGCTAAATAATCCTTTGCTCATTCCTTCTGCTCACTTCATCTATCGATTATTCCTCCATTCTTCACTGTAGATTTTTTTTAATCCATAAATCCTCCTTGTTTATGCCACTACCAGGCATTCCATTCATCGAAACTTTTCGCCGGGATGAACTCTAATCCCTTCAGTGTTTGAAATTCTAACCGCATAAGTGAAGCTGCGATCACGGCGTTTGTATCTTGATTTCAGGGTCTCCCTAAGACAACCTTGAAATCTATGTCTCCATTTACCACTCGAAACTTTGTATTCCTTTCTCTGCCTCTAGTGACAACTAACAATTCTACAACTCCTTTATCAATTTCTCCGGGTAGTTCTATTTCACCCATCATTTCCAACGGTTCTAAGACTCCCCACTGAATAAAATTCACCGCACTTCTCGGAACAACAGCAACTCCATAAACTACGCATTTATTAACCAAAGCAGAAATCACCAAATCACTGGGTCGGGGTGATATTTCTTCCACAGTTCTGCTGCCAATTGACAATACTTTCTTTCGTTCATGTTCCCGAACTCCTATCGCCCCATCATTTCTACCCGGAGGAATTTCCTTTTTTTCTCGGGCTCGTCAATTATCATGTTGATAACGTGACGTGGTTTGGTCTAACGCTCTTGCTTGATCAAATCCTTATTCTTTTCGTAGTTATCTTTGGCCCTGTCACTTAAGAATTCTCTTAAGTGGCCATCCTTTAAATACCGTGCAACCTAATCCCTAAGGTGATAACGCAATCAGCGGTCCGATGACCATGGGTTCCATGATAATCGCAAAATAAGCTCATATCCCTCTAACTGGGATCCGATCTCATTGGTCTGGGCCGCTTCGCACCATCAATCTTACTTATTGCTGTGACCAACTCTACTAAATCAACATTGAAATTATATTCTGATAGCCTCGGATTTTCAATATTGTTTGTAACTGAATCCACTGTTGCAGATTTGGACTGCAACCCCCGTCTATTTTGACTTGAATCAATCTTTCTGTCAGAATTTGGCCTCTCATATTGATTACTTTGATTTCGTTCTGGTCTTGAATGGGACCTTTCTTGTTGACCATACGGTTGATATCTTTCTTTTCCAAATCTAAAATTGTGATCAACATTCCTTCTAGGCCTGTCATGGTTCCGACTCCGGCTAGTCGATACAGCCGGTGATATTATTCTCGTTGGCTCGAGTGCATTTATAGAGCCTATGACTCGTGGTGGAGCTCAACTTAGAGTCTATGATCTACATTGGAGCTTATTCACCACATTTGGAGCGTTTCAAAGGCCCTCAAGTGTGTATTTCCACACTACACACTTGATGATGATCATTGATGAGAGCCAAGTCTCTACGAGCTTCATAGAGGTGGAATCCTACAAGGTTTGGGAGATTGCTTGGTTGAGAGATTTAGAGCTCGAGGTGGCTATTTGCGCAAAGGGCTATTTGTGGAAGTGGCGACTTGGCGCAAGAAGGGTTATTCTTGCAAGAAGGCCTTACATGCAAGGTTGATTAGAGGGTCATCTATGCAAGGAGGGATGTGTTTGGCCATTGAAGGTCAATTCTTGAATTGAAGACTACACTAAGAAGATTAGCCAAACAAGGCCCTTGCCTCATTAATGGCATTTTTGTAATAACTTAGTCTTCTTTAGTCTAAGAGTATAAATACTAGACTTAGACATTTCATTTACTTAGATTATGTTGAATGATGAATATTTGAGTGATGATAGGATTATCATAGTTTGTTTAACTAGGGTTTAGCTTAGTTTAGTAGCTTTAATGGTGGATTCCATTGTTGGTCTTTGAACCTTTAATTCCATTGATTTCATGAAGGGTTGTTCATTTGTGGATTTCAATTGAATTTCCCTTGCCTTGATTTCAAATAGTATAGGTTCTTTTAGGATTGAATTAGATTGGGAGGAGTTGGATTTAATATATCCAAGGTTGCCCATAAATTCACCCTAATTGGGTCTTGCTTTTATCCTCTTTTCTCATTCCCTTTTCTTCGTATCTTTAAATTTCGCGTTTTGGATTGATTTGGTTTCATCCCAAAATCGATTCGTATCATTTGGTATCAAAGCATAGGCTAAGAGATTGTTCCTACAATTTCTAATCCTAGGTTCAAAATCTGAAAATTCAAAAAAAAAATCCAAAAAAAATCAAAAATTGGTTTTATGTTGTTTGTTTATTTGATTTGAGGTTGAATCTATGTTTGTTGCCTTCTATAATCTCTAAATTCGAAGTTTGAAGTGTTTTGGTGAAGTTTGAAGTGAATCACCATTGTTGAGCTTTGAAGAACTCAAAACTTGAAAAGTGGGTCTTGTGATATGGTTGAAATTGAAAATTAATTCTTATTGGGCTTTGTTCTCCACATCATAGAGAACTTAGATTCGAAATTTGAGTTAATTTCGAGGATCTACCATTTTTGGGTTTTGAAGGTTTGAAGGACTTGAAGAACTTGAAAATGGGTCTTCAAATTTAGGGTGAAATTGAAGCTAATTGGGTGTTGAATCTTGTTCTCTATGTGAAGGAGATCCTAGATCTAAAAGTTGGTGGAGGAACAAGAAAATTTGAAAGGGTTTTGAATTTGGATGTTCTTGGTATTCTTGGCAACATTCATATCTTCATCTTGGAGAAGAAGACTTAAAAAGGGAGTTTGATCCAAAGAGATTCATCAAAAGTTGTCAAAAGGTGTTTGTGGGCCTAAGTAAGTATCCAAAAAAAAAAATCAGAAATACTTAGTCTAATTTTCTAATTTTTCAAAAAAAAAAAAATTGCCACGTCAGTGCTGACGTCAGCAGCCTGACGCACTTCGTACGCGTGGCCCACAGATTCAGAGAGCAGATTTTTCAAAAAGGCCTCAATTTCTAAGTGTTGGTAGATTTTGGTCCAACTTTGACGGGGCATATCTTTGTGTGTATAAGGAGTTACGGGACCCATAATATATGTAAATTCAAGTTCAGAGAGTCTACTTTCCCAATCAAGAAGCCTTCGTCAATTAGAGCTTTGTAGAAACAGTTATGTACATTTTAAAAAGCTGTTGCAAGCAGTTCCGAATTTTCTAAGTGTTGGCCAAAAACTTCTCAAATTTGTCTAAGTGTTTGGCCAAGGTTTGTTCACTTCTTCTTCTCATTTCTTTGATTCTTCTAACTAATTAACAACTAGTAATTGATCCTTACTTGGTTGTTAACTAGTTTTTGAGTCCGAATTTCATTTCGTGCCAATTTCTTCCAAGCTTTTCTCTTTTATTTCGTTAGAACTTTATTGGCTCTTGTCTGTTCACTTTGAGTCATCCTTCTTTCATCTAAACAAGAATCCATTCTTCCACAAAGCTTAGCAATCTTATGAATTGATTTGGGATAAGAGGTTCTTTACCAACTTTGGAAGGAGCACTAGGTTGAGAGGTAAGGTGAGTGCAAATACGAGTGACGTGAGGAATTTTTGCTACTAACGTGTTTGCTAGCTTTTGCAGGTACAATGTTTATGTTAGGGAATTTGGCATTGCCTCCTTGTAGTATCGAGGCGTACATGGCTCAACTTGTGCAAGAAAGAGAGAACCTATTCGTTGCAAATGTGCAAAATTCCAACGTGGAGTGGCCAACCTTGTGTCCAAAATCTAATGAAGAAGGTTGCTTCGAATGGGAAAACAAGTTGGATGAGATTTTTGAATGTGACCACTACTTGGAAAAAGAGAAAGTGGAGCTAGCTTCTAGCACCCTCAAAGGGATTTTTATAAAGCATTGGGAGCATGAGAAAGGAAGGGGGAACCCAATTGAGACTTGGAGTGCCTTAAAGGAATTTTGGAGGTGTCGCTTTTTCAATCCATATGCAAAGAAAAAAGACACCAAGCCCATTCCTAACCCTTTGAAAGGGATTTTGGGAGCTTATTCCCTTTTCAAAGAACATGAGAGATACAAAATTGAGAGAAGTAAGGGAGAGCTATGTGACAACTTTAGAGCGGAAAAAGGAGAGGTTGTGCGGAGTGACGTGAGGGAGTTGTCACAACATCATTCTAACCTTTTTACTTTTTCATCTTGTTATGAAGACTTTTTTGTAGGTACTCAGGGAGATAAATTACTAAAGAAGTCTTCATGTGAAGAACTTCTATGCTTGAAAGAAAGAATGAAGGCCAAGAATATCCCTCCAATTAGTCAAGTGAGCTTACCATTGGTAGCTCAAGGTAAAGAAGATCCTTTGAATGCACATCGAGGTAAAGAAGCTTATCCTAATACTCCCACTTCTTTGAGTTATCTTGATGACGAATTGAGTATGAAAGATAGTTTATCATGCATTAAGCTTAATGACTCTTTACCATGTGTTGAGCTTAATTGGTCTTTGATGAATATTGACAATGTGGTTGATAGGGGTGCTCCAACACTAGTTGATCCTATTGCTGACCGAATTGAATCTTCTTGTGAGGTCAATTTGTGTCCACCTAGTGTTGACACTTGTGATTTGCATTTTAGTACATTGTCATGTGATATGATAGCTCACCTACTAGTTGATCCTAGAGATGACCGAATTGACTCTTCTAGTAAGATCACTTTGTGTCCAACTAGTGTGGGTATTTGTCTAGATCAATTTGCTTGTGATAATAGTCCACTAATTGAGGATTTGTGTGTTGTGCTTAATGGACCTCAATTTAGAGAGGATGTTGATATAGTTGATCACTTATCTAGTCATGTGCATGAAAGTGATTGTAAAAATGACATTTGTCCTTATGAGAGTGGAATTGCATGTTTTGAACCTTTATCGTTTAATGATTGTCCTCTCATTAGAGATAATGCCTTATTTGAAGTTGACATGACTTGTGGAAATGATGTACCTAGTAGGGTGTATGGTAATGTTGAGCATGTAGTTTCCTTTGGAGACTATAATGTGTTTTGTAACCCACTATAGGATGATGATGAGCTTAGTCTTGATGACAAGCATGGGGTGGGTGAAGTTCCTGACATCATCCCCAAGGACGAGGGATCCTTCGTGAGGGTTTGTGACCCACTTGATCGACCAACATCGAATTTGAGAATTGCTTCCGAAAGTGAAGAGTGCTCTTTAAAGAAAGGGAGTGAGTTACATGAACAAGAGCACACTTCTTGGAAGGACTATGCTAGATCTCCTAACCTAAGGGATGGGGAGATGCTACTTCTAGCTTGGCATAGGTTAGATAACCCTTTCCCTTGTTATGGAAACATTCCCTTAAAGGGAAATGACATGATAGTTGGGGAAGGATGTTTCGAAAATGAAGGTGAAACTTGTTTGCAAATTGTCACTTCTTCCATGAGTGTTCCAAATAGTAATGGCTTTCTTGAACTTGTGCTTGAACCCCATAATAAGTATATACTTGAGGTCACTTTAGTTGAAAAAGTTATTTTGTGTGACACCTTTCTTTATTACTTATTTGCCTATGATGATCTTTGGAGGGGTCAACTTTTTGGTGCCCCATATGTGGAGTCTTTCTTCACATTGATTATTGATGAGTGGTTATACCACAAGTTTGTGCATCCTTGGCATATTGGTCGATTTGTTTGTACTAACACTAACCCCCATGCTTTGAGGATCTTGCTTGTTGTTGTTTTCCCTTGGTTTTTGCTAGGTTCAGATTTGAGGACGAATCCTTTTAAAGAAGGGGAGGATGATATGATTCTCATTGGCTCGAGTGCATTTATAGAGCCTATGATTCGTGGTGGAGCTCAATTAGAGTCTATGATCTTCATTGGAGCTTATTCACCACATTTGGAGCGTTTCAAAGGTCCTCAAGTGTGTATTTCCACACTACACACTTGATGATGATCATTGATGAGAGCCAAGTCTCTACGAGCTTCATAGAGGTGGAATCCTACAAGGTTTGGGAGATTGCTTGGTTGGGAGATTTAGAGCTCGAGGTGGCTATTTGCGCAAAGGGCTATTTGTGGAAGTGGCGACTTGGCGCAAGAAGGGTTATGCTTGCAAGAAGGCCATGCGTGCAAGGTTTATTAGAGGGTCATCTATGCAAGGAGGGATGTGTTTGGCCATTGAAGGTCAATTTTTGAATTGAAGACTACACTAAGAAGATTAGCCAAACAAGGCCCTTGCCTCATTAATGGTATTTTTGTAATAACTTAGTCTTCTTTAGTCTAAGAGTATAAATACTAGACTTAGACATTTCATTTACTTATATTATGTTGAATGATGAATATTTGAGTGATGATAGGATTATCATAGTTTGTTTAACTAGGGTTTAACTTAGTTTAGTAGCTTTAATGGTGGATTCCATTGTTGGTCTTTGAACCTTTAATTCTATTGATTTCATGAAGGATTGTTCATTTGTGGATTTCAATTGAATTTCCCTTGCCTTGATTTCAAATAGTATAGGTTCTTTTAGGATTGAATTAGATTGGGAGTTGTTGGATTTAATATATCCAAGGTTGCCGATAAATTCACCCTAATTGGGTCTTGCTTTTATCCTCTTTTCTCATCCCCTTTTCTTCGTATCTTTAAATTTCGCATTTTGGATTGATTTGGTTTCATCCCCAAATCGATTCGTATCAACCGGTGACCCGAACAGGTCATCTTCCACTCAAATTTTTGACTCATACCTATTATGAAAATCCGCCCATGTTGTAGCGGGAAATTCCAATAGTTTTTCTTTTAATTTTGATGAGGCGCTTGAACTTCTAGGATTTAATCCCTTGGCAAATGTCTCTGCTGCTCATTGGTCCGGGACGGTCGACAATAGCATCCATTCCTTTTGGTACCTTATAACAAACTCTCGTAGCAACTCAGCATCGCCCTGGATAATCTTGAAGATATCTGCCTTCCTTGTTGACACCTTCTTTGCTCCTGTATGTGCTTTAATAAAAGCATTTGCAAGCATTTCAAAAGAATGTATCGAATGCTCCGGAAGCAAATAATACCAAGTCATTTCCCCTTTGGACAATGTTTCGCCAAACTTCTTGAGTAAAACAGATTCAATCTCATATGGCTGCATATCATTTCCTTTAATGACAAATGTGTATGCAACCACATGCCTCTGAGGATCTGTGGTCCCATCATCTTTGGCTAAATCCGGCATTTTAAATCTCTTTGGGATTAATTTAAGCGTTGCGCTTGGTGGGTACGGCAACTGCACATATCTCTTCGAATCTGGTCCTTTTAGTACCGGAGGGGCTCTGGAATCTGGGCTATCCGGGAGTCGAATGCCTTAAATTCTTTTTCGTTCCAATCCAATCGACTGTTTAGCTCTTTCTCGTTCTTTTCTAGCCGATTAGAAAGGGCCTCCAAGTATTGCATAATGTCTGGCATCGTTTTATCACCTTGGGTTTCACTATTACTTTCTCTGTGCTCAGCATTTGTATTGCATAAGTTTTCTTCGATATTATTCCTTCGTGCTTGCAAATTGGCAATAGCCTTTTGCTGCTTTTCCAGCAGGTCCAGGATCTTTCCTAACCCTGGATTTGTAGCCGCCACTTCTCCTTCGCGTTCATCATTAGGATATTGATCATTTCCCGTATGCATGGTGTTACACCCTGTGGTTTTGTACTTGGATATTCGTCGTGCATTAGTGGTTCTAATCTTGGATGCGGGGGCTATCAAGGTTAAATGAGATTAGACAAGTTTATCTCATAGTTATAAAGGGTTAAGTTCATGTTTAGCAGGTATTGGATGGATTAAGTTGAGCAAATTGAAGAGAAAATGTTTCGGGGGAAAAGTGGATTTCACCGCCTGTTATACTGACCACATAATTTTTACGGACCGCATAATTAGCTGGCCCCCAGCGTAAAGTGATTCCAGAATAGGAGAATCACTGGTCAGGTTTTACGGTCCAATTATACGGACCGTATAAATTATACCACCCGTATAGTTGACCGTATAACTGAGTCAGCCTAGTTTTTAATTTTTGATATATACCCGAACCCTCTTTATTTTATTCCATCTCCATCATTTCCCAACTCCATGAGAGTTCTAGAACCTTCTTCCTATCATATTTGACAAAACCCAAGTGAAATCAAAGATCAAGAGGCATAAATCAAGAGAATCAAGTGTTGGGAAGCTCACTAGGGTTAGTAGAACCCAAGATTTTCTTTGGTGTTGAAGTTGGGGTTTCACTCAAGTGGATAATTTGATTCAACTATTTCTCTTGTGTGATTAAGGTAAGTTTTCATCTTTATTTCCATGTTATTAAGAATGCCTAGTTGTTGAACAACTTGATTGAGAAAAGGAAGTAAAAGAGGAAGTTCAAGTGAGGGTTTGATAATATTTGAGTAATAAATTGACTTGAGTTGTTAATGTTGGGTATTTTGAGTATAATGTTGCTATGAATGCTAGTAATGATAATGAGGAAGGGTGGTATACGAGTGGATATAGTATTGTGTTGAAATTGTTGTTGTGTATTGATTATGAAAAAGGAGTTTTGGGCATCAAATGAAGTCTCTTGATTATGGAATGGGTGATAGTGTTCTTGTTGATTGGGATTTGTTTTATGATATAGTGGAAGTCAATAAAATAGGGGAAATGCTGCCCAAATTTCGCTAATTTGTTAAATTACGCTAGTTTGGACTTAAGAGTGTTTCAAAACTTAACCTTAGTATGATCGTTTTAAATGTCGATCTTGCGAACGTGGAAGAAGAACATTAATCGATTAAGGAGACGTTAAGGTATGTTAAGGCTAACTTTTCTTTCATTTTGGCATGATCTTAAGATATGAACCAATAGCGAGTAAACGAGCTTCCATATTACTCTACTCTTAGAAGCACTAGGAGTACTTCAGTTTTGATGTTCCTATACCCCGCTATGATTGTTCATTATGTTCATTGGTCCTGAGATTTCTTATAGTGATGATGTTAGCTCAAAAGATGTTCATCGGAGGTAGTACAACCTTATGTCACTCCGAGAGTTCTATGTATTCAGTTTATTCATGCATTGCATTTATATATTCATATGCACATTGTCCTATGACCAGAAGGCATTATACACGCGTATATTATATGTATATGGGGTATGGGAAAAGGGATAGACGTTATACACGCATTACCACCTGATCAGCTGGTGCACAGAGATGATGATATATGGATCGGGCTGTACGTTCCGCAGCAATATATATATGATGATGGTGTATGGATCGAGCCGTACGTTCCTCGACACTAACATATGATATATGGATCGGGTCGTACGTTCCTCGGCACTAACAGTTATATTATGACCTATGCATATCATACGCCCTGCGAGGCACTTTCATGTTATACAGACGTTTCAGATGTTCAGTTACAGATACATTCAGATATAGAGATTTAGTTTTCCTACTTCAAATGTTTCTCATGATTCTTATGTACTTGATGTTCTTATGCCTAACATACTCAGTACATTGTCCATACTGACTCCCCTATTGCTTGGGGGCTGCATTCATGCCCGCAGGTGCAGGTAGACAGACAAGCGGTCCCGCTCAGTAGGACCTTCACTCAGCATTAGTTGGTGCGCTCCATTTGATCCGGAGCTGTAGTCTATTTTGGTATGCTATTCTTTTGAGATGTATATGCATATGGGTATGACGGGCCCTGTCCCTTCCTTTCTACAGTTTTCTATTCCATTAGAGGTCTGTAGACAGTTGTATGTATGTGACAGATAATATAGCCTTGTCGGCTCCTATTCTTTTGTGTACAGCATATGTAGCGGCCTAGTCGGCTTGCACTGTTCTTTCGGTACATATATATATATATATATATATATATATATATATATATATATACAGTTTGTACAATGTTCATGATGTCATCCTCTCATGAGTCAGTATAGTGAAGAGTGAATGATTTATGGGCCCTTGTTATCCATATACGAGTGTAGGGGTGTTTGGTCACTAGAGATCAGACACTCGTCACGACTCATCAGTTTGGGTCATGACACATGGATCCACGGGGGGAGGGGGGGAGGGGGGGAATCTGGGCTTGATGATTCCTCGCCCTGACTTCTCCTGTTGTCGGATCTCTTTCTTATGTATTAACGTTGTTCAACACTCCATTAGTTTGATTTCCACTGTTTGTTATTGCCAAAAACTACCTGGTAACAAAGATTAAGAAAGTGCTAAGTAAAGTAGTTAGAGCAACAAAACAATATCACTATTATCCTTAGCCCAATTGCATTAGAAAGCTGGTTTGGAGCAAGGAAAGTCAACAAAGAGCACATGAAGGACGTCAAGCAGCAGCATGGGTATTATATGCAACATATATATATATATATATTAAGGCATAATTAAAAGTTTACCTTGAAAAGTAAAAAAAAAAAAATATATATATATATATATATATATATATAAGCAAAGTACCGCACCCCGGCGGACTTTTACTTAAACACAACTAAAAGTCCGCCCCTCCCGTACTTTTACTTAAACACAACTAAAAGTCGCCCCCTCCGGCGGACTTTACTTAACACAACTAAAAAGTCGCCCTCCGGCAGACTTTTAGTTGAGCATAACTAAAAGTCTGCCGGAGAGGGCAGACTTTCCCTTTAAGACTAGTAGCAGCAGATGCAGATTTTCTACTACAGGTCACATCGCAATTTGATACATTGATGAGAATCTAGACTGTTACAGCTTCCAAGAAGATATTAACACCACAACAGAATCATGACAACAGAATCACATGGTATGACACACATGATGAGTTAACAGTTTGCAGAATTTCAGAAAATGCAGAATACATGACAACACAAGCAGTAGTTTTCATCAAATTCAATTTTGGCCATACTTGCTCATCGGTTGTAGAAAAAATGTAGCAGTTCTTTGTCATCAACAAGCTGCTATTTATCATTTTATACAAATCAATAGTCAAGTTACTTGTACGAGAGAGAGAGAGATAAATAAACTTAAGTGAGAAGAACTTGAATACGAGTAACAATACCTCAACAACAACGGCTAAAATGCGGGAACCTTCAACGAGTAGCACGTCAATGAATTCTGACCAGCTGTCCACTACGTATCTGTAATATAAATAACATCAGGAGGATTCTATCAAAGGTTGAACTAAAACTATAATGGCATTTATCAAACAACATAGTCGCATAGTACACTACAAGATTCATAAGTAATGATGAAAGTGGTAAAATAGGTTAAAGAAAACAATAAAGAAAAACTGTGGTGCAAATCAAAACACTCAACCATCCATCAGAAAATTTTTACACCCAAATCTTAAGCAAAATACATTAAAGATACAACAACACATGTTACTAAGCATTAGTCACTTGCCCGCAGTACTCCATCCTGATAACATAGAATATGCTGGGAAGTCACTGATTGTCCACATCAAAGCTGCCCTCAGTTGAAAGTTTTGCTTTTTCGAGATGTCAAATGCTTCTACACCTGTCTCCCACAACAAAGTCAATTCCTTTATTAGAGGTTGCAGATAAACATCAATTTTATGTTTGGGATTGTTTGGCCCAGTGAACAATGACGATTAAGAACATATATGCCTCTTTCATGCACATTCCTGGAGGCAAATTGTATGGGGTGACAATCACTGGCCACGAAGAGTATTTCCTTCCAGATTGACTAAGCGGTTGGAAACCATCAGTACATAACCCCAACCTTACATTCCTTGGTTCAGCGAAAAAAAGAATGAGTTTCATTGAAGTTCTTCCAAGCCTCGAGTCCGATGGATGACGCATTACCCCATCCTCTTGTGTATGCTCATGATGCCATCTCATGTCGGCCCGTAGCATGGGATGCATATAATCTTTTCAATCTAGGAATCAAAGGAAAATAATACATTTTCTTGTAAGGGACCAATTTCCTCTTACGATTTCAAATCACGTATTATATAAAGAATGTTGAGTTCTTCAAGCTTTTTCTCGACATGCAATAAATTAAAACAAACTTTAACCACCAAATAATATTATCCTACAAGATTTAGCACAAACAAAGGTCGAATTTCCATTTTCATCGATTTTCGCCCAAATAGAGATTCCCAATACTTAACCTCCAAATAAATTATAAACCCAACAAGTTTTCAACACACCCAACTTCGATTTTAGCCAAAAAAAACACTTAAAACACTCTGTCATTTAGATAATAAGCAAGAAAACACAGATATCTTAATTTCGTTTTAGATTTAATGTCAGAAAACACAAAGAAGGAGGTAAAGAAGAAAGAAACTGCCCATAACACATACAAAAATCAAAACATACCTTTCCTTTAGATAAAAATTGCAGTAGAAGAAGAGAAAAACACAATGTAAACCCTAGATTCACATTATTTTGATCTATGTTGTGCTCTCTCTCTCTATGTTACCAATTTCGCACGCCTATCTCTCTATCCGTGTTGGCTACTGTGTTGGAAATGAAAGAATGCGTAACCTAGCTAGGAGATATCTTTTGTTTTTTACATTTAACGACGGAATAGCGACGGATTTTACAATCCGTCGCTAAATAATACATTGATTTCTTTTAATAGTTAATATTGCGACAAAATTTTCCGTTCTTTAAATATATATTTTTTTCTAGAAAAATTAAAGGCCTAGCGACGGATATTTCGTTGTCGAATCCGTCGCTAATTAAAAATAAAATTTGTCGCGCCTCTTCCGTTGCTAAATCGTAGTAAATTTAAGGCGCCAAAAATTCGCGCTAATTATTAGTAACGAAACTCATTTTTCGTTGCTAATCCGTCGCTATATAATGAGATAAAATTTTAGTTTCTTTTTTTGCGACAAAATGAGGTATCCGTAGCTAATCCGTCGTTAATTAGCGACAGAATATGGTCTGTCGCTAATATTCCGTCACTAAACGCTGATTTTTTAGTAGTGGTAGTTGTCTTAGTGTCGGACACCGGGACAGTTTCTGAGGATGTATGAGGTTGGACATGCTTAATTTATGCTTATAAGGGTTTAAGTTTATGTTTGGCAAGTTATGGAAGGATTAGAGAATAAGTGAATTGAAGCGGAAAGGTTAGTCAAAAGTTGTTTTACGGGAAAAGTAAGATATGGGTCGTATAATTGAGATATGGTCCGTATTTTGAGATGTAGACTATATTTAAGGATTTTAAAAATTTACAAAAAGCAGAAATTTTGAAGGGGAATTATACGGACCAACCGTACAGTCCGTATAACATTATACGGACAACATGTTGGCCATATAACATTATATACGGTCCATATTTTCCAATGTCGGTGGATTTTACTGATTTTATATGTGGCGATCCCTCTTCATTTTAAGTCAATTTAAACATAGACCTAATTTCAAGAAATCTCTAGAAACCTCTCCAAACATATTCAAACACTTCTTCAAGCATAAATCCAAGATCAAAGTGAAGATTAAAGTGCTTAGGGTTTCAAATGAGGTTGAAACTTGTCTCTTCTTCTTGTAGAAGCTTTGTAGGATATTTCAATATGAAGTGATCTTGGAATTGGAGTATTCTTGAGCTTTTGAGGTAATATTTCATTTTATTATAAGTTCATGGAGTAAATATGTTAATATTTGAGGAGAAGAAATTGAAGGAAAAGTTCGAATATGAATTTAATGATATTTTGAGTTGTAAACTTACTTGAGCCATGATTGTTAGCATGTTTTGAGCATAATTTTGTTATAAGGAATAATAGTAATATTGAGGAAGTGTAGTATATAAGTGTATATGTGTCACGACCCGACTAGGGGCCATGACGGGTACCCGGGGCTAACCACCGAGCACCGCTCGTACTACTATTCATCATACTCATCCTGCGCTCATTCATTAATCTCATGCTTCTAATCATAGGGAAACCATTTTCACTTTGAAACATAATTACTTTTATATACATAAGCCCCTTGGGCTATCAAAAGAATATACATATACAAATGGGAAATCGTGAAACCATACTACCCACACATACGTATCTACGAGCCTCTACTAGAGTACTAGACATATGGACGGGACAGGACCCCGTCGTGCCCAAAACATATATATACACACAAAATAGTAAATCAGTGGCACCTCCGGAATAATGGAGTGCTCTCAAAATCTGCTGATAGCTCCTACGAGTCTGGATCACCTCCCTGTCTACCTGTGGGCATGAACACAGCGTCCAAAGAAAAGGACGTCAGTACGAGCATTGTACTGAGTATGCAAGGCTTAAATAAAATGAGCATAAAAAAGAAATCATGAAACATAAGGTGAAAACATAACCTGCTTAGCCTTTAAGAGTAAATGCATTTTAAACATATCACATACATCGACCTATCACATATATAATCCTCATTTACCCGCGTCCGGGTACCATCATACGCCGCCCACTAGTGGTGTCATGTCCGGCCCTCTAGGCACGGTGTAATCATAAGCAGCCCGCATTAGCGGTGACATGTCCGGCCATCTAGGCACGGTGGAATCATATGCAGCCCGCCTTCGCGGTGACATGTCAGGCCATCTAGGCACGGTGGAATCGTATCATCGCATACATCTCATAAACTCATCATAAAACATACATTAGAGTCCCAAGATAATCTATAACCATATCGGGGTGACGTAAGATCGAGAACCCCCGATTCCATTATGGGAAAATCATAATCATCATACCTCACCTTGAAGGAACTAGTATCATAAGGTGGGTCTAGCAATAATAATTAACGTCATATCCTAGACTTTAGAATCTCTAGACTTAGGCTCCTCATTACCATTATCGAATTCAAAACGCATCTCTTATTCTTTGTCTCAGAAGGAGCTCTATATAACGTTGACTCATATTTTTCGGAATGTAAGAAAGTCATGGAAAGAAAAGGATTCATTTCATGAGAATCATGCCTTAGAAGGAAGGGACTAGCCTTACATACCTTTTCGTTTGGCTACTCTATCACTTGAACGTTCTCTTCCAATGCTCACGTCTCTACCTTTAAGAGAGTTCATATTAACATTAGCTAATCGATCACATGAACATGCTTAACTAAGGCTAGAGAAAATTGGGCAGCATTTCCTTTGTTTATACAACTTTCTCCATATCATATATCAACTCCCAAATGTCTATAATAACATTCACAATATCCTAAGCAATAACCTCCATTCATTTACATTATCCACATTTCCCAATTTCATTTCAAGTCATCCATAATCATGGTCATAGTGCACTACAACATTTACTTACATATAATGTTTATCCCATGTTCTCAATGTCATTTGTGACAAGATTCTATTCATAACACATCAAGAGTCATGATTTAGGTCAACTATCATTCAAGAATACCATTGATTCTACATTTAAGCTCCATATTTTATGTTCTTCTATAATCCAAGTCTTTCAACCCCTCAATACCTTCAATGATAAGAAATAAACATAAAACTCACCTTAAACACTTGGGAACAAGCCTTGAGTCACTCTACTACATTAGAATGGAATCCTTCACTTGCATGCCAAAGAAATTCTTACTCTCCACAAACCCTAATAGGCTTCATAGTATATGAATCTCTTAAATCTTGGTTTTTACTCTTGATTTCTTGGTATAGATTGTTGTAGAAATAGAGAGAGAGTTTTAGAGCGTTCTAGAGAGATATAGGGTCTGTTCTTGGGAGAAATAATGAAATAAAACGTGGGAGCTTATATTTATAATCAGGGCTGGAAGCTTCCAGATCCGTGGGTCGACGAGCAAGGTCAACGGCTTGTCGACGTGTCGATGGTCCGTCCCTTGGGCCGTCGACATTGACTGGTTTCGACAGTTTCCTGAACTGCTTCGTTTTGGTCCGATTCGATTCGTTTCACTTCCAATTCCATCGAAATGTCAAGAATACATACTTATACACCTGTACACATACCAAGAAAAATATCTCATGACCAAAACTCTGGTGCGGACTACCGTACCGAAGGCATGGACCACCAATAAGCCGAAATCTCCTTGAGATAAAATGGGAGGTGTAACATTCTTCCCCCCTTTAAAACATTCATCCTCGAATGTTAAGTTCTTGGGAATTTTACAAAAATTTCGCCAGAGTTTCCCCTGTAATATGGCACTACCAACCTGTCACGACCCATATTAACAAAGCCTCACAGGGCCACAACATCATAGTAATAAAGTTTGGCCATACACGACCCAAAAGCATAAAAAGAAAACATGCATACCTCATAATCTTGACGTTTCATCTTGGATTTCTTCTAGGGGCTAAAATAAATGTGGGTGCTTGGCCTTCATTGTCACGACCCAACCCGATGAGCCGTGACGGGAGTCTGACCTCTAGTGACCAAACACCCCTAAATACTAATCTGAAACATGCTGAACATCAATAGCCCATAAATGGCACAAACTCATCTCATAAAGAGGGAACATCCGAACTCTACACAATCTGCATATATATACAACATGCGGAAGAACAGTGCAAGCCAGCTAGGCTGCTATATATACTGTACACAAAAGAATATAAGCCGACAAGGCTACAACGTCTGACTACTACATACAACTGTCTACAGACCTCTACTGGAATGGAAGCTGTAGAAAAGACGGGATAGGGCCCCGTCGTACCCATCTATATACATCTCAAAAGAATGGCCTACCAAAATAGACTGCAACTCCGGATCGAATGGAGTGCACTGATCGCTGCTGGATAAGGGTCCTACTGAGCTGGACCACCTCCCTGTCTACCTGTACCTGCGGGCATGAACGCAGCCCCCCGAGCAACGGGGAGTCAGTACGGATAATGTACTGAATATGTAAGGCATAAAGACAACATGTATATGTGTATAGAAATCATGAATAAAATCTGAACTCATAAGCTGGAATGACTATCTGCATGAATCTGTATGAACTAGTATCTGTCTGCCTCTGACTAAATCTGTATGTCGGAAAACATGGACATGCATATATATATATATATATATATATATATATATATAGGAGGTACACACCTCATTGTCACATCACAGGCCACACCTTAACCCCCTGTCAAGTGTGCCTTTCTCATGTATACACTCCAACATCATAGGTCACCCCTGGACCACTCATAGGCCACACCTTCACCCCCTGTCAAGCGTGCCTTTCACATGTACAACGTAATATCACAGGTCACACCCTCACCCCCTGTCAAGTATGCCCTTCACTGTACCCCTGAGAACTGAAAGTGAATGCATAGTACAAGTAGAACTGAACGATAAGATTCTTAAAACAATAAAATGACAGTTTGCCTCTCATGGGCCTTACTGGACTCATACTACTAGGACAAGAAATCACAAGGTCTGAATATGGGGAAATACCATAGCCGGGGTACGGGAACATCAAAACTGTATTTCTCTTAGTACTTATAAGAATAGAGTAATATGGAAACTCTCTTACTCGTTTATCGGTTCATATCATAGGATCATGCCAAAAAAAAAGAAGGAATAACCTTAACATACCTGGTGATATATTCAATCGTCCAACTCTTATTCCTTGAACTCGTAAGTATACAATTAAGATAACATAGGCCTTAATTAGGCTATTCACTTTACTCACTAATCATCATAATTACAAAAGAGCTTAACAACTATGGACAACATATCCCTTGAAAACATAGAAAACCCTCAACTCCTAATTCCATCCAATCTCAACTACAATATCAAGGATAACATTAATGGCAACACCCTCATAACAAGATATACCCAAAAACATCCCTCAATCATCTCTTGACATAACCCCAAAAGCACTATTTAACCTTTCATTGACTTATCACTTTCATAGCTATCTTCTCTTCACATGAACCACCAAAACTCTTAGAAACTAACTTAAATACAAGGGTAGAAATCATTTACATACCTTGAGGGGTCAAGAATCCCAAGAATTACTTTAACTTCAACTTCCTAAGTTTCCCATTCTTGGAGAAACCCTAGAAACAACCTTCTTCTTCACAAGCTCGAGTTTACGGGGTCCAGGTCTTATCAAATCTTCACTACTATGCCATAAATGTTGGGAGAGCAAAATATTAGGGTTTTCTGATCTGGGAATGAGAGAAATAAGACATAAAGTCGTGGACCACATATTTATATTCTGATAATTAAATGCTTCAGTGGTCCGGTTCGACGAGCAGGTCAACGACCAGTCGATGTGTTGACGACCCGTCGACATGCTCGTCAACCTACGCCTTCAGAATGCAGGGCTGCGGAACCCTATCGACGTCGCACAACGATGGCCCGTCGACAGGTTCGACGATCCGTCGATCTTGACTGGTGTCTGCAGACTTTTCTAATTCGGTTCAGGTCGCGTCGATTCGATTCGTTCACTTTTAACCCTGTAAATCTCCAGGAATTCCTGTTGTTACCATTGCACACAGGGTAAGACACTTTCTATCTCCAAAACTCGGGCTCGGGTATCAATTCCCAAGGCATACCCAGCTTAGAAATCATAAGTTCTACCACTACAAAGACGAGGGGTGTAACATTCATAATTTCTTCCGCCTCCCAAGTCATCTCTTCTCGGTTGTTATTTCTCCATAAAACCTTAACTGAAGCTACCTCTTTATTTCTAAGTCTCCATACTTGCCTATCTAGTATGGCAACGGGTACTTCTTCATAAGCTAACTTTTCTGTCACTTGAACATCATCTACTGGGACGATCCTAGTAGGATCTCCAATACACTTACGGAGCATTGAGACATGGAAAATCGGATGGACTGATTCCAATTCCGAGGGTAAGTCCAATTCATAAGCTACTTGACCCACCTTGCGGATAACCTTATAAGGTCCAATATATCGAGGACTCAGCTTTCCTTTCTTACCAAACCTCATTACTCCTTTCATTGGCGACACCTTTAAGAATACCAGTCATCAACTTGAAATTCTAAGTCTCGCCGGCGATTGTCCGCGTAAGATTTCTGACTACTTTGGGCTGTCAACAATCCATCTCGGATGACCTTGACCTTTTGCGCTGCCTGTTGAATCAACTGAGGGCCTATTAATTGTGTCTCCCCGACTTCAAACCACCCAATTGGGGATCTACACTTCCTTCCATATAGAGCTTCATACGGAGCCATTTGGATACTGGAATGATAGCTGTTGTTGTATGAAAACTCAATAAGGGGTAAGTGGTTGTCCCAACTACCACCGAAATCTAGAACACATGCTCTTAGCATATCCTCCAAGGTCTAAATAGTGTGTTCCCATCGATGCGGGTGAAATGCTGTGCTAAGCTTCACCTGAGTACCCAATCCTTCTTGGAAAGACTTCCAAAACTTAGCTGTAAATTGCGCTCCCCTATCAGTAATAATGGACATTAGAATACCATGGAGTCGCACTATTTCCTTAAGATACAATCTTGCATAATCTTCTGCTAAGTAACTAGTTCTGACTGGAAGGAAATGGGCTGATTTCGTGATTCTATCCACGATCACCATATGGAGTCATACTTGCTTCGGGAGCGAGGCAACCCTACAATAATGTCCATATTTATCATTTCCCATTTCCAGGTTGGAATCTCCATTGCTTGCAATAATCCTCCTGGCTTTTGATGTTCAATTTTCACTTGTTGACAATTTAGACATTGTGCTACAAATTCTGCTATGTTCTTTTTTATTCCATCCCACTAATACATCAATTTGAGATCATGATACATCTTTGTTGCACCTGGATGGATAGAATACCGAGAATAATGAGCTTCTTCTAGAATTTGGTGACGTAATTCTGCAACATTCGGAACACATAACCTGCCTCGGTATCTAAGAACTCCATCTATAGAAGTTTCAAAGGGAGACTTCTCTTTCTCGTGAAATGTATCTCTATAATAGCTCAACTGAGGATCTTCTTATTGACGTCCTCTCACCTCCATATCTAAGGATGAAACAGTTAGGTTGTGAACATCAATTCCTGTATTGCTTGAATCAATTAGGCGAACTCCAAGGCTGGCTAGTTGGTGAAGGTCACGGGTTAATTCTTTCTTCTCTGGAGGAATCTCACATAGACTTCCTATTGAATTACGGCTAAGTGCATCGGTCACTACATTCGCCTTTTCGGGGTGGTATAAAATACTTACATCATAATCTTTTAGAAGTTCTAACCATCGTCTCTGCCGTAGATTTAACTCCTTCTGCTTGAAAATATATTGGAGACTCTTGTGATCTGTATAGATATCGACATGTACACCATACAAGTAATGCCTCCACATTTTTAATGCATGAATAACCGCAGCCAATTCGAGATCATGAGTTGGGTAGTTCTTTTCATGCTTCCGTAACTCTCTTGAAGCATAAGCAACGACTTTACCGTGCTGCATTAATACACATCCTACCTTAACCCAGAAGCATCACAATATACAACATAACCATCTGGCCCTTCTGGGAGTGTCAAGACTGGAGCCGAAGTTAGCCTATCTTTCAATTCTTGAAAATTGCGTTCACAAGCATCATTCCACTGAAATTTTGCTAATTTCTAAGTTAGCTTTGTCAATGGTGCTGAAATAGAGGAAAACCCCTCCAAAAACCTTCTGTAGTAACCTGCCAATCCTAAAAAACTACGGACTTCTGTAGGCGTTGTGGGCCTTGGCCAAGTCTTCACGGCCTCAATTTTCTGAGTATCCACTCGGATGCCATCATCTGAAATAACATGACCCAAAAATGTCACAGAATTCAGCCAAAACTCGTACTTTGAAAATTTTGCATACAGTTCTCGAGTTCAAAGAATTTCAAGAACAATACGTAAATGGTCTGCATGCTCTGACTCTGTGCGAGAGTACACTAGAATATCATCAATGAACACTATTACGAATAGATCCAAGAGAGGCCTAAATACATTATTCATCAAATTCATAAACACTGCCGGAGCATTAGTTAACCCAAATGACATCACCCGGAATTCATAATGGCCATATCTCCCTCTGAAAGCTGTTTTGGGGATGTCTTCTTCTTTAACTCTCACTTGATGATAACCTGAACTTAGATCTATCTTGGAAAACCATTTGGCACCCTGTAATTGATCGAACAAATCATCAATTCTTGGAAGAGGATACCTATTATTTATTGTCACCCTATTCAACTGCCTGTAATCGATGCACATCCGTAGGGAACCATCTTTCTTTCGCACAAATAGGACTGGCGCTCCCCACGGTGATGAACTAGGCCTAATGAATCCTTTTTCAAGTAAATCCTTCAATTGTGCCTTTAGCTCTTTCAACTCTGCAGGATCCATTCGGTAAGGAGGAATAGAAATAGGCTTGGTGTCTGGCAATACATCAATAGCGAAATAAACCTCTCTTTTTGGAGGAAGGCCTGGAAGTTCATCTGGAAATACATCCGGAAACCCATTCACCACCGAAATGGATTAAAGAGTTAGCGACTTTGGTTCGATGTCATGAACTCGTACTAGATGATAAATATAGCCTTTAGCTATCATCTTTCATGCCTTAAGGTAGGAAATAAACCTACCCCTTGGGGATGTTGTATTACCCTTCTATTCAAGCACGGGCTCTCCCGAAAATTTAAATCGAACCACTTTCATTCAAAGAATCGACATTAGCATAACATGAGGCCATGAGGCCAACCAATCCATACCCATAATCACATTGAAGTCTAACATTTCCAACTCAACTAAATAAACTTTAGTCTGGCGATCACATATCACAATCACACAATTGTTGTAGACTTGTCTAGCTATCATGGGATCACCAACCGGACTAGATACCTCGAAAGGTTTAATTGGCTCGGGTTTCACCCCAATACGACTGGCAATATACGGAGTGATATAGGAACCCGAATCAATCAACGCATAAACATCATGAGAGAAAATCGTCAATGTCACGACCCAACCCCGTAGGCCGTGACTAGTGCCCGAGCTGGGCACCCAAACACAATCATTAGTCCGAATCATATACAGATAGCTTATACGGACGCAAATATCAAACACTGTCTCAGATTATATCAAACTGTCGCAAACACATCTCAAACACAGCCATACATATATCAGAAGCCGACAAGGCTATCAAATGGCGCAACGGCCCAAAACATATACAAATGCAAGCCGACGAGGCTGCCACGGCGAATGGGATCGCCCAGAACATATAACATACAAACACAACTGTACAGTATGGGCATAGCCCACATACATGTCCACAGACCTCTAAACAGACAAACAGAATCATATGACGGGACAGGGCCCCGCCGTACCCCTGAACAAATATATACAAATGCAACGAACGAATATATACCAAAAGGTAGGCTCCGGAATAAGGGGGAGCACTCCGAATAGCAGAAGAGGGTGTCCTAAACTGGTGGATCACCAAACTGTGCGTCTGTACCTGCGGGCATGAAACGCAGCCCCCGAAGAAAGGGGGTCAGTACGAAATATGTACTGAGTATGCAAAGCAGAAATTATAGTATACAAATCTGAGTCATAATCGAAATAGTGGTACAGAAAGTGAATGCATTTCTAAAATATAAAAATGTTTACTTTTAAAATACAAATCATGCATAGGGCACAGAAAATATGGTCGCCCGCCCGTCGATGGCGCCATAACACAGCATAACACCAGAAGGTTTCAAATCTCCGTATCCCCGTCACACATCATATCACAAAGATAACGCCATACACAGCATAACACCAAATATAAGCGGAACCCAGCCCTCTAGCAAGGCGCTCGGTGAACTATAAACACAGCATAACACCGGAGTATAACAAAGTGCGCACGACAACAGAACCGGCCCGGGACTCGGCGAAAGATACAACCGAATGCACGAACAGAGTCGTGAGTAACCATATGTATAAAATCATTATCATAGACTCAAACGATAAGTAAAATGACCATACTTAGAAGTCGGAATAGTAACCAAATCAAATTCTTTCAAAAGTCGTCAGGATTACAAAAGAAGAGTCGCGGGACCCACGGACGGGTGTCGACCCGAGTCGGGCCCGCCTATGAAAAACATACTTATCATATGCCATACAATCACCTACGAGCATATCGAGGCAATCCGAGCCTTTCTGTGAAAGATACGGGCGTTCGTAGTTACGGAGCTTTTTAAAACAAACTTTTTATGCAACAATTGGAAATCAATTATTTCAAAGACATAGAGACCAATATTTCATCATATCAAACATACGAATTTCCAGGAAACGAATAAGAGTCATAAACATGCTCGGATTGCGAGAATAGAATTTCCTCGAGGCTCGTGTCATAGCCTATTTGTAACTAAGGCATGCCAAAAGAAGAAAGGATTGAGCTTTACATACCTCAAACGCTCTCCAAGCTACTCCAAACTCAAGCTAATGTCAACCTACGCCTCGGGCTCCCCAAGGTCTACACAACGTCATAATATGCCAAACATTAGCTATGGACGTTTAGGCATTTAATTCCAAACTAACACTTAATTCTACAGAAATTTGGGCAGCACTTCCCCTGTAAATAGGCCAACCCCGAGAATTTAACTCAGCCAAATCATCAACAACAACAACAACAACCAACCTAGCAACATCAATAATCAATTCAAAACGAATTCTAGCATTAAATACGCTTTCTACATAATCCAACAACATTCATTACATTCAATTCAACGGCTTACCTTCAAGCCAACATCAACGCTTATACATTCTAATACTAACCCGAACCCATACCAACAACATTCAAGAACATCTTAAGGAATTCATGCAACATTTCAAACATTCCAAATAATACTCCCACTCACCCGAAAACTGCCCAAACCCGAGAGCCTCAACTATGACACATTCCTCATTTCCAAATCATGATTTGCACCAACAATTCACATTCTAACAATGTCATACTCATAATTATACAAGTTATATCAAATGTACAATAACCTCCAAATCAGTCCGCAACAATTACAACATCAATTTGAGTCATTAAACTCTCATTCTCATCATGGAATTCATAACGACAACAACTAAAACACTAAGCGATATTAATTCATTTCTTGTCACATAAATGGCCTACATTCGGCCAACACCTCCTACCAACATATATAGATGATTCTCATTCATTTCTCCACTCTACAACAATCACAACATGCTAACTAGACTTTAATTCATTGCTTCAATACCACACAACACACACACCTCACACGGCTATGCACTACACACATAACCTTCACTCCAACATGCCATATTTCATGATTTTCATCCATTTTAACATACTACAACATGCATACAACCTTTATAACACATAAAACATAATCAAATCTCACCTTTCTTCTTCAACTCCACAATTTGCCTAGGGTTTGCAATTGACACAACGAATGGTTGGATGACCCGAACAACACTTCCACGTTACTTAGGGACCTCAAATTAGTGGGTTTACATCAAGGAAATAATTTTGGGATGGCTTGAATTGAAGTTGGTTTTTCTCCCTCTTGGCCGAGAGGTTGGAGTTGTTCTTCAACTTCTTGCTCTTTTTTTCTAAGTGTTGTAAATGAATAAAGATGACTACTTGATCATCTTTTGTGCTATTATATGAATGGCACAAGTGTCCTTGGCCCACACATGTGTTGGACCAATTAAAATTGTCCACAAATTGTGTGGGCCTTCTTCAAGCCACACGGCCAAGACCAAGGGAAAAGCATGATTTTCAAGTTCCACAAATTCCAATTTTGGTCCCAAATTTTCCTAATTGTTCCATGCCAACAAATTCATGCACAACTTATGTCTCAAAATAAAATCGAAGGTCAAAAATCCCAACTTCATTTCCCGGAATGGTTTTGTCTCCAACTTATCATAGTTAATCCGGATTGTCCCAATGTACCAAATACGGGTTCTAACATCCTCCCCCCCTTTAGAACATTCGTCCTCGAATGTTAAATAACCTTACGGGATCTTATAAGCAATCGGGGGAGTTTCTTTTACAACTAACACAATAATTTAGTTATCAAGCACATAGTCAAGTAAGGGATTTAGATTACCTGTAGGTACCGGTAACAAGTGAGGATACTTCTTTTTCATCTGCTCCTCAGCTTCCCAGGTCATTTCCTCCCGGTTATTATTCCGCCACAAAGACTTTAACAGAAGCCACATCTTTATTCCGTAACTTTCTTACCTCGACGATCCAATATGGCTATAGGCGCTCCTCATAAGATAGCTCCTCGTGACCTCGGATATCATCTACGAAATATTCGGAGGGGTCACCAATACATTTACGAAGCATAGAAACATGAAATACCGGATGTACTGCTCCCAAATCAGCTGGCAGATCTAATTCATAGGCAACATTGCCTATTTTACGAATAATCTGATAAGGCCCAATATAGCTCGGACTCAGCTTCCCTTTCTTGCCGAATCTCATAACACCCTTCATAGGTGACACTTTAAGGAATACCCAATCACCAATCTGAAACTCTAAATGTCGACGGCGATTATCTGCATATGATTTCTGTCGACTCTGAGCCGCTAACAACCGCTCCCGAATAAGTTTCACCTTATCCACTGCCTGCTGGATCACATCTGGGCCAATCAACTCAGTCTCGCCCACATCGAACCAACCAATCGGTGACCTGCATTTCCTGCCATACAAAGCCTCATATGGTGCCATCTGAATGCTGGAGTGGTAGCTGTTATTATAAGAAAATTCAACAAGTGGCAAATGATCACCCCAGCTACCCCTGAAATCAATAACACGGGCCCGCAATATATTTTTCAACGTCTGAATAGTGCGCTCGGCCTGTCCGTCAGACTGAGGATGGAATGCTGTACTGAGACTCACCTGGGTCCCCAATCCTTCTTGAAATGACCTCCAGAAATTAGCTGTAAACTGGGCACCTCTGTCAGAGATAATAGATATGGGAACTCCGTGAAGTCTCACAATCTCCTTAATATACAACCTGGCATAATCCTCAGCTGAATATGTAGTCTGGACTGGGAGGAAATGGGCTGATTTCGTCAGCCGATCAACAATAACCCAAATGGAATCATACCTCCGTGGGGTGCGAGGTAAGCCTGTAATAAAGTCCATATTAATGATTTCCCATTTCCACGTCGGAATCTCCATCTCCTGCAACAATCCGCCGGGCTTCTGATGCTCAATCTTCACCTGCTGACAATTTGGGCACTGAGCGACGAACTCTGCTATATCTCTTTTCATACCATCCCACCAGTATAAGCATCTGAGATCATGATACATCTTCGTCGACCCTGGGTGAACAGAATAACGGGCATAATGTGCTTCACCCATAACCTGTCGCCGCAGCCCTGCAACATCGGGTACACATAATCTGCCCCTGTGCAATAATGCTCCACCGGATGTAAGCTCGAACGGGGTCTTTTCCTTCTCAAGGGCTGTGTCTCTGTACTGTGCCAGAATAGGATCCTCATACTGACGCCGCTTAATCTCTTCTGTAATGGAGGATTCAAAGAATACCTCGAACAGAAACCCCAACATCTCCAGAATCAGCCAAACGAACTCCAAGACTAGCCAACTGATGGATCTCGCGAACCATTTCCTTCCTCTCTGATGGCACGTCTGCTAGGCTGCCCATAGACTTACGGCTGAGTGCATCTGCCATAACATTAGCTTTCCCTGGGTGGTATAGAATATCAACATCATAATCTTTCAGAGAACTCTAACCACCTCATCCGCCGCAAGTTCAGCCTCCTTCTCGCTAAAGATGTACCGAGGCTCTTATGATCGTATAAATATCAAGGAACACCATATAAATAATGTCTCCACATCTTCAAAGCATGAATCACCGCGGCTAGCTCCAAATCGTGAGTAGGATAATTTTTCTCGTGCTTTCTGAGCTGCCGGGAAGCATAAGCTATAACTCTGCCGTGCTGCATCAACACACACCCCAAACCAATACCAGAGGCATCACAATAAATCACATAGCCGTCCGGTCCTCGGAAGAGTCGAACCGGAGCCGTAGTCAACTTCTTTTCAAAGAATCGAAGCTACACTCGCAAGCATCAGTCCACCGGAACTTAGCTCCTTCTGAGTCACCCTTGTCAAAGGCGCCGAAATCGAAGCAAATTTCTCTACGAATCTCCCGTAATAACCGGCCAATCCCGTAAAGCTACGCACCTCCGTCGGTGTCGTAGGTCTAGGCCACCCTTACGCCAATCTTCTGGGTATCCACCCGGATGCCATCAGCCCCAATAATATGCCCCAGAAATGCCACTGAAGTCAGCCAGAATTCACATTTAGAAAATTTAGCATATAATTTCTGGTGCCGAAGTGTGCCAAGTACCGTCCTCAAATGATCTGCATGGTCTGCTTCTGATCGTGAATAAACCAGGATATCATCGATAAATACAATCACGAACATATCCAAGAACGGTCTGAATACCCGATTCATCAGGTCCATAAATACTGTTGGGGCATTAGTCAGCCCAAAAGACATCACTCTGAATTCATAATGCCCATATCGGGTCCTGAATGTTGTCTTAGGAATATCAGCCTCTCGTACCCGTACTCGATGATAGCTCGACCGCAGTCATCTTCGAGAAACACTGGCACCCCGCAATCGATCAAACAAATCATCAATCCCGGGGAGGGGGTATTTATTCTTGATGGTTACCTTATTCAAATTTCGTCGTAATCAATGCACATCCGCAGCCGATCCATCCTTCTTTCTCACAAACAATACCGCGCTCCCTCAGTGGTGATGTACCGGGCCTAATAAAGCCTTCTCTAATAAATCTCTCGCCGCTCTTTCAATTCCTTCAATTTCCGCAGTGCCATTCTGTACGGAGGAATAGAGATAGGCTGAGTATCCGGCAACAAATCAATAGCAAACTCTACCTCCCGCTCAAGGGGAAGACCTGGAAGCTCGTCTGGGAATACATCTAAGAATTCATTAACCACTGGGACTGACTGAAGAGTCAGTGCCTCTGCTTCTAAATCATGTATCCGAACCAAATGATAAATATAGCCCTTTCTGATCATTTTTCTTGCCTTCAGGTATGAAATAAACTTACCCCTCGGTGATGCGGTATTACCTGCCCACTCTATAACTGGTTCCCCTGGAAATTGGAAACGGATTATCTTCTTTTGACAATCAACATTAGCATAACAAGAAGCTAGCCAATCCATACCCATAATTACAACTCGCCATATCTAACTCTACCGTATCCGCCTTAGTGCACGACGTATATATTACCGAACAATCTCTATAAACCCGGTCCGGCTATAATGTATCCCCTACCGGTGTAGCTACTTCAAAAGGCTCTATCGGTTCGATTCTATCCCAATTTTATTAGCAACAAGGGGAGAAATATATGATAAAGTAGAACCGGATCAATCGTGCATACACATCTCGAGAGAAGACCAAGAATATACCTATAACGACATTAGGCGACGCCTCCGGTCCCCGTCGGGCCGGCCAATGCATATATGCGGTTCAAAGGACCGCTAGAACCAGAACCCACCACGTCCTCTCGCCGCGCCCGCCGATGCTGGCATACCTCTCCCCGCAGGGCGCATAGCTACCGAGGATGAAGATGAACCACCGGCTGACCCGGTAGGCTAAGCTGCGCTGCCTGCACCACCTCTAAACGGACAATCTCTTATCAGATGGCCCTGACGGCCACAAGTAAAGCACGCACCGGTGGCACGAAAACACTCTCCAGGGTGCTGTCTCCCACAAAGGAGGACACGGAGGTCTGGGCGGTCTCATCTGACTACTGGAGCCTCTGTCCAACCGTGAGCCCGAAAACCGGAGCTCGTCCGTCCCCGAATATCCCGCACCCTCTCCTACCGGCAAACCGGCGGGTGTGCCCCGTGCCGCCGGGGAGGATATCCGCCCGCCGCCGCCGAGGCCGCCCTCGAAAATCCTCGAATCACCTGCATGATCTAGCCCTTTTGGGTCGGCCCCCGTCATCAACCCTATCAGCCGGCGCCCTCCGCGTCGGTCCTCCACCCCGGGCGCGGGCCCGTACGAGGGCAATATCCATACCGGCCGGGCCGCCAGCACCAAGCAACCGTCAACGAAGTACCGATCCAGCCCCCACTATATATCGGCACATCCGATCGGGCCATAAGCCGCCACATATGCGGGCGCATATTTGGCCGCCGAATCGAATCTAAACCGTACTCCCGATCGGCTCGCCCTCTCTCGCTCAACATGTAAGAAATCGTCTACCCCCGGCCCGCCCTCACCTCCGGAGGTAGAAAGTGGGCCAGAAAGGCCTCAGTAAACTCGCCCATATGGCCGGGAGGGGCGCCCTCGCCTAGACAACATCCAAGACTCATACCAATTAGGCTGCCACATCGTGCAACCGGTATGACGCCAACTCAACCGACTCCGTCTCGGAAGCACTAATCAATCGCAGGGTACGCCGCATCCGTCGGACGAACTACCGAGGGTCCTCTCTGCGGGCTTTGACCCGAAAAACTCTGGTGGGCCACAAAGCAGAAAATCACGGGCCCTCTGACTATCGCGCCTGTCTACACGATCATCCCCTACTCCCTGTCTGTGAACCTGCCCCGCTACCAATCGAGTCAATAACTGGACTGCCTCTCGCAGGGTCCCATCCTCCGCCCCTGGCTGGGGAGCTGGAGGTGCAGGTACTCGAACCTCGGGAGCTGGCGGTGGAGCCGCCCCGCACCGCACGCCGCCGCTCCAAGCCCCTCTCGATACCGGCGGCGTAGCGAACCAGCCGTCGAGGCACAATATCCGGCTCAACCGGGGCACGAGCCCTAGTAGTCATCCGAGCTCGGGCCGGTCTCACCGCCGCCGTACTTGCCCTTCTCCGGCGTACGTGGCCTTCCTTGGAGGCATCGCTGAAAACATAACATTACGTCAGGGAAGAGTCAACCTGATAACACAGCTCTATCGCACGATCTAAGATCTGAAGGAAAGATAACATCCTAAATGCCCTGTAGCTTCTTGCTTATAGATGTGGTGCACAACACATCGATAAACAAGACTCTACTGGACACGGTCTGTAGACATTCCGAGGACGAACCGCTCTGATACCACTTCTGTCACGACCCAACCCCGTAGGCCGTGACTAGTGCCCGAGCTGGGCACCCAAACACAATCATTAGTCCGAATCATATACAGATAGCTTATACGGACGCAAATATCAAACACTGTCTCAGATTATATCAAACTATCGCAAACACATCTCAAACACAGCCATACATATATCAGAAGCCGACAAGGCTATCAAATGGCGCAATGGCCCAAAACATATACAAATGCAAGCCGACGAGGGTGTGCCACGGGCCACATGTAACGGGATCGCCGTAACATATAACATACAAACACAATCGTACATGATGGGCATAACCCACATACATGTCCACGTACCCTAAACGTACAAACAATCATATGATTTCTTCTAGCTTTGGCCCCGCCGTACCCCCGAACAAATATATACAAATGCAACGAACGAATATATACCAAAAGGTAGGCTTCTAGCCAAGGGAGCACTTCGAATAGTAAGAGGGTGTCCTAAACCGGTGGATCACCAACCGTGCGTCCGTTGGCGTATGAAACGCACCGAAGAAAGGGGGTCGTTGCGAAATATATACCGAGTATGCAAAGCGTAAATTATAGTATACAAATCAATCATAATCGAAATAGTGGTACGTAAAGTGAATGCATTTCCAAAATATCAAAATGTTTACTTTCAAAATACAAATCATGCATAGTATACGTTGTTCTTATATGGTCGCCCGCCCGTCGATGGCGACATAACGCAAGATAACACCGTTGGTTTCAAATCTCCGTATCCCCGTCACACATCATATCACAAAGATAACGCCATACACACAAGATAGCGAGGAATTACGCTTGATGTGAACCATAAACACAAGATAACACCGGAGTATAACAAAGTGCGCACGACAAATTTAACCGGCCCGGGACTCGGCGAAAGATACAACAGAATGCACGAGCAGAGTCGTGAGTAACCATATGTATAAAATCATTATCATAGACTCAAACTGTCACGACCGAACCCCGTAGGCCGTGACTAGTGCCCGAGTTGGGCACCCAAACACATTCATCAAATCCGAATCACACACAGATGGTTTATACAGACACAAATATCAAACGCTGTCTCAGATTATATCAAACCGTCTCGGCATACATCTCAAACACAACATATATATATCAAAAGCCGACAAGGCTATCAAATGGCGCAACGACCCCAAAACATGGCGCTAGCCGACAAGGTCGCCACAAAACATATCGCCTCTTAACATAGAACATACAAACACACCTCGTAATAGGCCTAACCCACATATACGTCTACGTACCTCTAAACAAACCAACAATCATATGACGGACGTGGCCCCGCCGTACCCCCGAACAAACAAATACATATGCCACGAATGAATATGTACCAAAAGTGGGCTCAAACAAAGGAGCACTCCAAGACCGCCGACGGGAATCCTAAGCCGGCGGATCACCAAAATCCGTACCGCGGGCATGAAACGCAACAAGAAAGGGGGTCAGTACGAAATATCTACTGAGAATGTAAAGCATGGAATATCGTGAACAGAATCGTACTGAAACGAGGAGTCAAAAAGTAGCACAATAACCAGAAAATCATAACACTTGCCTTTGAAACATAAATCATACGTATCCATTTCATATTCAAATTTCATCATGGGACCGAGAAACAGAGTCGAAAATCATCTCGTACACATGTATAAATATAACGTGCCCCGCCCTTTAATGAGGGACGCGGTAAGTAAAACCATCGATACATATACATATAACGTGCCCCGCCCTTTAATGAGGGACGCGGTAAGTAAAATCATCATATCATATACATATAACGTGCCCCGCCTAGTGAGGGACGCGGCGAATGAAGTCATCATATGCCATCCTGGCCACCTCCCCATATCATCATATCATAATCATATCATATAACATGCCCCGGCCCTCTAGTGAGGGGCGCGGTGAATCATACTGTAGGATCGTGCACGAATGCATGCCCTGGCCCGGGACGCAGTGAAATAGATCATAATAGCTCGCACGAGCAGAGTAGTGAGAAACCATACACACAAATCATCGTCACAGACTCAACAACATAATCAAACGAAATCTCATTTAAAAGCTAAATAACAGTCAAGTCAAGTTCCTTCCAAAAATCATTCGAGAACATATCAAGTAGCACTTTAGAAATTGTAAGTACGTGTCAAGATCATATGACATAGCTTGAAATCAAAACATAGTCGTCATTACAGACTCAATAAAATAGTCGAAGCGAACTATTATTTCAAAACCAAGACAATAGCCAAATCGAATTTTCGTTCGAATACCGCTCGGGAACATATCAACCCGAACTTCAGAAACCATAGTTATGTATCAAAATCATATGCGTGAGATCATTATCATAGACTCAAAAGGTAAGTAAACCGATCGTACTTGAAATCGGGATCATACTCATATCATATTCTTTCAAAGGTCGTCGTAAGTACATAAGGAAAGTCAAGGACCCACGAACGGGTGTCGACCCGAGCCGGGCCCGCCTATGGAAAACATAATCATCATACATCATGGAATCATTTTTGAGCATATCGAGGCGATCCGGTTTCCGTCCGTGAAAGTTACGGACTTTCGTAGTTTTCGGAATCATTTAGGAACAAAACTCTTTTAAAAACCAAACTTTTATGCAACTTTTGAAACTTATTCATACAAAAGACATAGGGCCAATATTTCATCATATCATGCATACGAAGACCAAGAAACAAATAATAATCACGATACATGGTCGGATCGCAGAGTAGAATTTCCTCGAGGCTCGTATCATAGCCTATTTACGACTAAGGCATGCCAAAAGAAGGAAGAGTTGCGCTTTACATACCTCGATCGCTTTCAACGCTAATCCAACTCAAGCTAATTCCAACCTACGTCTCGGGCTGCCCAAGATCTACAATAAGTCATAATATGCCAAACATTAGCTATAGACATTTGGGCATTTAATTCCAAACTAGCCCTTAATTCTACAGAAATTTGGGCAGCATTTCCCCTGTAAATAGACCAACCCCGAGAATTTAACTCGGCCAAATCAACCACAACAACAACCAACCTAGCAACATTAATAAGCAATCCGAAAGGCAATATAACATTAGTAACTCTCTTTTACATCATTCCACAACTTTCAATATATTCAATTCAACGGCTTACATTCCAATCCTAACCCGAACCTATACCAACAACATTCAAGAACATCTTAAACAATTCATACAATATTTCCAACAATCCAACAAAGGCTCCAATTTGCCCGAAAACAGCCCCAAACCCGAGAACAATATCCATAACACATTTTTAACTTCCGAATCATGATTTGCACCAACAATCCACACTCTAACAATGTCATTCCCATAAATACACAAATTACATCAAATGCACAATAGTCTCCAATTCAACCCACAACACTTACGATATCAATTTGAGTCATTAAACTACTATCGTCAACATAGAATTCATAACGACAACTACCAAAATACTAATTAACATTAATCCATTCCTTGTCACATAATATAGCCCGTTTTCGGCCAACACCATATATATACATATTGATGATTCTCATCCATTTCTTCACTCTACAACATTCAAAACATGCTAACTAAACTTCAATTCATTACTTCAACACAACACAACACACACACCTACACGCTATACACTACACACACAACCTCAACTCCAACATGCCATATTTCATGAATTTCCTCCATTTTAACATACTACAACACACATACACCCTTCATAACACATAAAACATGATTAAATCTTACCTTTCTCTTCAACTTCACAAATAGGCTAGGGTTTGCGATCTACAAAACGGATGGTTGGATGATCCAAACAACACTTCCACGCTACTTAGGGACCTCCAATTAGTGGATTTGCACCAAAGAAATATTTTTGAGATGGCTAATTTTTGACTTGGTTTTTCTCCTTCTTTGGCCGAGAGCCTCTTTGAAGGTGTTCTTCAACTTCTTATTTTTTTGCTAAGTGTAGAATGGATGTAGATGACTTAGAAGTCATCTTTTATGCTCCCACACAAATTGCACAAGTGTCCATGGCCCACACACATGTGTTGGACCAATTAAAATTGTCCACAAAGTGTGTGGGACCAATTCAAGCCACATGGCCAACATGGCCAATTTTCATGAATTTCAAACTTCCAAATATCCCACTTTTGGTCCCAAATTTTCCTAAACATTCCATGCCAACAAATTCATCAACAACTTGTGTCTCAAAACGAAATCAAAGGTCAAAAGTCTCGACATTGTATCCCGGAATGGTTTTGTCCCTAACTTATCATAGTCAATCCGGATTGTCCCAATGTACAAAAATGCGGGATATAACATCCTTCCCCCCTTTAGAACATTCGTCCTCGAATGTTCAACTAGTCTTATAAAGCCGTATAAGGATCTCGGGGAAAGTTCCTTTTATTACCATGTACGCCGTATCTACCAGTCATATTCCTTCTTTCCTTCTTTATCTCGTTGTCAGTTTCTCAAATCATCTCTTTATCTTTAACTCGTACTCTTTTATCATTCCTTTGCTTAGATCTCGCCTTTCAACTTCCCGGTCACACATTATGTTGCAATCCTTACATCTTGCACTTGCATTTCTCGCATCCGCTTCCCCCCTTTAGGGGTGTGCTTATATCATTACCCGATTATATTTGCCTTATATCCGCATTTCCCATTCCAAGTAAACGGTACTTTGATCCCGACGTTCTGACTCCCTGACCTTCCATCTACTCATTTTCTTCCCTTTTTTCCACATGTCATTGCATTCGAACTGTCCAAACTTGACCTGTAATAAACACAATATCGGCTTGCTTTGTAACATTTATGCCATCTATACACTGTTGCTCACTTGAGCTTCGTTACTCTGTTCAATTAATGTCTTCCCTATGCCGCCACGTTGGTTGCCGGAATACACATATCTGCTAATAAAACCAGGTATGAGACATTACACACATACGCAGACATGCAGTCGCTATCGTGTTACATCCGGCATTTTTGCGTATTTGAAAATTTGGAAATAACCTTGATTTATAAGGAATAAGGTCAAGTGTTGATTTGAATTAATGTATGTGTGTGTTGCTCATGAAAAATATTGGTGTGGAAGTACGGTGGAAGGACAAGGGCAAGTTTGGAATTTTGGAAATTAGTTTCGGAATTACAAAACGAGGCTTATAACCAATTGGGCTCAAAGAAAAAAAAAGAGAAATAAAGGCCCAATTTGGAGGGTGTGGCCGTCCAACCCATGGCCAAGCCCATGGGAATTTAATTAATTATCCATGTGCTAAAATTATATAAGCAAGTCAAGGTGCATGAAACTTCAAGAAGTTGAAAGAAAAATCAAGAAAAAAAGAAAGAAAGAAGCTTCGGCCATAGAGAAAAAAAAAGGAGAAAGAAAGAAGAAAAAATTTTGGAGCCTCCATCCTTGATCCAAAATCTTGTCCTTTGTGAATTCTTAACAAGTTTGAGGCGCTCTTCGCGTAGTATAATTGGGTTGGAGAAAGAACTCCGTTTGCGGAAAGTTGAAATTTTAAGAAAAAGGTAAGATTCTTATGTTTTATGTTATGGAATGAATTTATATGTTATGATGATTAAAATTGAATGGGGATTATGGAAGTGTGACGTGTGGATGCATGGCGTGTGTGTGTGGGAAGGGTGTGTTTGGCCGTGAGCCAAGTGGTAGGAAAAAGAGTGAATTTGATTTTATTTAGTTCGTTAATTGTGTTGTTGTGACCCTTGTGACGTAAATAAAGGCTTAGCGATTCGAGTTGGTGTTGAAGTTGGCATGTATGTCGTTATGGGAAATTATATGACTTTATGTGGTTTTTATATAATTGTGGAAGTAATGGTCTAAGGTGTGAATTTATGTTGTTGTGAATGAATTCGGAAGATGTCAATGCAATTTTGTAATTTTGATGCAATTGTGGAAGGTTGGGATGAATTATGGTTTTATGGAAAACTTGTATATTTTGAGGAATGTGTTGAAATATATTTGAATGGTCTTGAATTAGTAAATAAATATGAGAACGTTGACATGAAATTGGAAGTGTGAAGTTGGAATTGAAACTATTGCATTAGGTCGGAAAGTTGATTAGTTGTGTTATGTTGTGATTGTTAATATTATTGATGTTGTTGTTGGGTTGTTTTGAGCCGAGTTGAATCTCGGGGGTGTCGTATTTATAGGGGAAGTGCTGCCGAAATTTCGGTAGCCAAATAGAAACCAAGATTGAAATGCTAACTCTCATGAATAGTAACTCGGTAAAGGTGACCATTTGCAGATTCTCCGGACGAAACGGGAGTGGAGCTCGCACGAGCGTAAGACGCGAATAAGGTATGTAAAGCCTTCTATTTCCTTTTCATGGCATGATCTAGGTGTGCTGGTTTCTGTTTCGACCCTTTGGGTCAATCCTATCTCCCGGATTCACACCTAAAGTTGGAGCGTTTTCATTCAATGGAATTGAACCAAATAGGTCACAATTGACTAGTTTGGCCGTAAATGTCTAAAACTTGTCCGAATCCAATCCGACTACTCCCAAACCAATTATGGATGATATTATGAGGTTCGCTAGGCATGTCCCATGTACGCCACCTCCATTGGCCCGGGCGGGCCCACTATTCCCGGATTCCCGCCTATCGTTTTA